>NC_064852.1:49380186-49470186 GCF_024139225.1 Suncus etruscus
TCTCAGCTCCGGACTATCATTATAGGGATAAAACATACTTTTGTCAGCTTCCCAGTCTTCAGTGTACAGTTTCTAAACCAGAAAACAGAAACATGTTAGGAGAAACATATTGAGATGAAACACAGGACAATGTAATCAGTTACATGCTATATATTATCAAAAAACCATCCACAAACAGCTTGAGGAAATCAGCTCAGGGTGAAAGCTGAGCTGCAGCTTTACAAAACCCCATGATTTTGATTCAGCTCTCTGCCTTTACTTGCCTTTTTCAACCAGTCCCAGTATCTGTGTAAGGAATCAGCAAGCACTTAGCATCTTTTTGTCACAAAATAGACATTTCATAAACTTGATAACCAGGAACAGCCACAGTGTAGCTTTGTAGATAGTCAGGGGTCTATAATATTCTGTAGGTTTTGAGGGTCTTTCAGAGCTAGAACACTAGGACACCTTCATTCATCCTGCACAGTTTCCCTCCATGTTGCTCTAATTCCCAACAGGTCCTGGACTATTATTGCCTTCACTCTGTCCAGGGGCTGTCATCTCAAGCCTCCCTTGCCTGTCTCACAAAAGAGTTTGGGGAATTGTGTTTTGCATCCTCGGGCTCTCACCTGGTATTCCTTTAAAATAGTAGGTGCCAAAGGGACAGGGAGGTGAGGTTCTTACCTTACTGAACAAGGCTGAGTTCTTGATGGCCTGGACAAGCTCAGGGGCATCAGGGGGAAGCAGGTACTTGTCCTTGGTGTCCTCCCAGTTTTGCTTGTATAAGACCTATATGGAAAAAAGACAGATGTGTTGTTGTATGCCTCATCCAAAATGTAAGGGCATGAAGAACAAAGTAAAGTGCTGGGATGGGGTTTTCAAAATTGTATGGGTTTGCACACACTGAAATACTCCTGGCCTCAGGGTGAAAATAATGATGTACAATCTGCCCCTAGACTTCTCCTGCCTTAATTAGTTTTAAGTGAAATGATTAGCCTTTCCCCCACGTACTTAAAGTTTATCCTTTGAGAAGTGTGATATATTTTACTCCTGTGAATCCCTCACTACAATCAAGAAAAGGAGACCTCTGACAGCTCTATCTCAATTTTGTGTACTTCTTTTGCAACTTCTCTTTCTCAGCCTCATTCAAAATCCCTGACCCTTCTGACTCTATAATTAGAATTATATTATATGATAGAATTAATAGAATCAATGTTATATTATAATTATAATTAGAATGTGCTTTCTAGAATCTTACATACATGAAATCATAGATTCTATTTTACCTATTCCAGCCTTTTTCAGTCAACAAGATGATTTTGTGACTTAATGTTGTTGTTTTGGTTCTTGTTGTTGTTATTTTTAAGGGGAGTGCACCACATCTAGAGGTGCTCAGGGTGTACTTCTGGCTCTGTATTCAGAAATCATTCTTGGTAGGGCTCAGAGGATCATACGGATGCCAGGGATTGAACCCAAGTTGTCTGCAAGCAAGGTAAGCATCCTACTTGCTGTACTATCACTCCAGACCCTGTTGTTGTCATCATCATTTGTGTTCAAAATCTTCCTTTCTATTGCTAAGTAATACCCATGGTATGATTGTATGTCTTGTGATCTATTGTTTTGATAAGTAAATATGCTGACCAAATAAGGCTGCAAGGAATAATCTTGTAAAAGTTTTGTATCTACATAAACTGTCTATATATTCAATACATTATTAGGAACTAGAGAATTATGCTATATTTTATGTATTTATTTAAGAAAAGTACAAAAATTGGGCCCGGAGAGATAGCACAGCGGTGTTTGCCTTGCAAGCAGCCAATCCAGGACCTAAGGTGGTTGGTTCGAGTCCCGGTGTCCCATATGGTCCCCCGTGCCTGCCAGGAGCTATTTCTGAGCAGAAAGCCAGGAGTAACCCCTGAGCAACGCCGGGCGTGGCCCAAAAACCAAAAAAAAAAAAAAAAAAAAAAGTAAAAAATTGCTCTAAAGTAACTGCACTGTTTTAATTTATTGGGGGTGGTCACCCCAGAAATGCCTAGGGCCTACTCCTGACTCAGGATGACTCCTAGTGGTGCTGTTAACCACGTGTTGGTAGAAATCAAATTGGGGTCAGCTGCATTTACTAATACTTTAACCCTTGTACTATTACTCTGGCCTTAGCTGCACCATTTTATACCCCTGCAGCATAATAACAGTATTTCAGTTGAGCCATAATCACACCAGCACTTGCATGTTCTATTTTTCAAATCTAAGACATTTTAATGTGTGGGTTATGAATACAGCCTCATAGTTGTAATGTATATTTCTCTAATAACTAATACTTTTCAACAATTTTAATCAATTTTCTTATATTTTACATCTTAGAGTACTTTATATACTTAGAACACTAGTCCTTTGCAAAATAGACGAGGCTTTGGTGTGTGTATACATACATAAGCATGTACATATGTGTGCTATAGAAATCGAACCCAGGGCTTTACACATTCAAGACAAATGCTCTACCACTGAATCACATGCCCTGTTGAATACTGGTACTTCTGTTACAAATGATTTATACAAATATATGCTTTTTATTTTAATTGTGTTTTTTGAAGAGCAAAAAGATTTTGATGAAATTCAACTTAACAATATAAGACTATTTTACAGGGGTCTTTCAGAGGTTCTGTGGGTTCTTGTGACCTCTCCTGACAAAGATCTACCCCCCCTTCCACCTAACAGTTTGGTGCTTAACCTGGGAAAGCAGTGATACTAAGCCCCAGCTGGGTCATATTTGATAGTGTTTAAGGCAGCCATGCAATGTGGGAGTCTCACTTGAGACCTGGCAAGCTTTTCACCGGCAAGCTTTCCACCCTTTTTTATTCCAAAAGTGCATTATTTTTAATCAAATCATAATGTTGAATCTCCACATATTGCTGTAATCTATCCATCATTGCATAAATTGGGACTAAACCTGTTTCTTACAAGTCACTAATTTTTTTAAATTAATTGCCAATAGTGGAGGCTTTGAGAGTTCTCATATGTGCCCTAACTTCTTAAAAAAAAAAAAAAGTAAGAGATCCTGATAACACTGGCTCTACCTTCCAAACTGTAGTGCCTGAAGACATGCCCCTGGGCTCTGGGCTCTCCAGATACCTCTAATCCTTCCATGGTAGATGGGAGAATTCGAGCTCACAGAGCCTCATCAATTTTTTCCTCTAATACGATCTAGCTATACCACTCCTAGGAATATACCCTAAGAACACAAAAATACAATACAAAACCCCCTTCCTTACACCTATATTCATTGCAGCACTATTTACCAACATCTTGGAAACAACCAAGATGCCCTTCAACAGACGAATGGCTAAAGAAACTGTGGTACATATACACAATGGAATATTATGCAGCTGTCAGGAGAGATAAAGTCATGAAATTTTCCTATACATGGATGTACACAGAATCTATTATGCTGAGTGAAATAAATCAGAGAGAGAGAAAAATGCAGAATGGTCTCATTCATCTATGAGTTTTAAGAAAAATGAAAGACATACTTGCAATAGTAATTTTCAGACACAAAAGAGAAAAGAGCTGGAAGTTCCAGCTCACCTCAGGAAGCTCACCACAAAGAGTGATGAGTTTAGTTAAAGAAATAACTACCTTTTGAACTGTTCTAATAATGAGAATGTATGAGGGAAATGGAAAGCCTGTTTAGAGTACAGGTGGGGGTTGGGTGGGGAGGAGGGAGACTTGGGACATTGGTGATGGGAATGTTGCACTGGTGATGGGTGGTGTTCTTTACATGACTGAAACCCAAACAACACAATCATGTATGTAATCAAGGTGTTTAAATAAAATATATAAAAAAATTTTTTTTCCTCTAAAATCAGGCAGAGACCTAATGCCTTCTCTCCCAGCTATCCTCCTTACCTTGCTGACTTGCTGCGACACTTTCTTTGCATGCTCAATGTCCTTAGCTTTTTCATCCACATGACAAATAGTTTTGGCAACATCGCCATCCATTCGATACTTAACCTGTACAAGAAAATAAATGTCCACACAGAATTTAAGACAATCAGGAAATTGAGAATATATTCAAGAATATCTTCTAACCTGAGATCATTGACCCAATCATTCTATGTCTGCAGCACAAACTATGCTTCCATGTTGTAGGTGAATAACAGTGATCTTCAAAGATCAGCAGAAAATTGCAATTTGCTGCTTGTCTGCTTTTGTTTGAATTTCATGTAGCTAGTGCTTTACCAGGGAAGACCAACTAAGTTGAAACCTCCAACTTATAACATTCTTACAGTAAATTGTTATGTCAATCTTTGGGGACACATTTAGAGCTATACAATCAAAGCAAAGTTACTTCCAAAGTTTTGAAGTGGCTCACAATAATTTTCTCTGCACATACTTCTACACTTCCCTATGCGGAGCAGTAAGCTTATTTTTGAAAGTTATCTTTTCTTTATTTTAGTACTGTGGCCCACCTCACTGAGTTGATCTTGTACTTTCTTGATTCTGCGAAGTTCTGGCGTATCAGTTGTGATGGCAGTTGGCTGTCCTTTTGCTTTCTCATAGTTCTCCTTGTATTTATTCTGAAAAGAAGATCAGATATTAGCCAAAGCCTTGCAAGATGGCAGAAGAAAATTGAACAATATACTCATCCCTGTCTGATTTTTTTTTTGTTTTTTTTTTTCTTTCGGTTTTTGGACCACACCCAGTGACGCTCAGGGGTTACTCCTGGCTATGCTCTCAGAAATCACTCCTGCTTTTGGGGGACCTTATGGGATGCCAGAGATCGAACCCAGGTCCATCCTGGGTCAGCCACGTGCAAGGTAATGCAAGATAAATCACTCCGGCACCCTCTGTCTGATTTTTAAAGTTCTTCAAGTTATAACAATTATGAACTATAATAAGTTTTATTTGTCCTTTCCCTTGGAAAAGCAAAATCTAAAATGAATTTATTAATTAATCTTCATAATTATGAAAAAATAATAGGAGTACAGATACTTTATTACAGATTTTGTTTTGAAAATGCTCCAAAATTATTATTATTTTTATATTTTTGTTATTTTATTATCATAGAAAAAGATTGAGCGGGACTGGAGAAATAGCACAGCGGTAGTGCTTTTGCCTTGTATGTGGTTGACCGGGAGGGACCTGGTCCAATTCCTAGTATCCCATATGGGCCAATCTGCCAGGGGCAATTTCTGAGTGCAGAGCCAGGAGTAACCTCTGAGCACTGCTGGGTGTGGCCCAAAAACCAATAAATAAATTAATTAATAAATAAGAAATAAAGATAAAAAAAGATTAAAAAAGACTGAGCCTTAATAATTTCATAAAATAAAAAAGGAAACTGAGTCAAATGCAGAGGATTTTACTATTAGTGTATATGCAAAAAAATTCAGTTCTGGAAGCTACCACTAAAAATATGGTTTTGCTTGCTTGTTTGTTCATGTTATTGGGATTTATTTAGCTACATCTGGCAGTGTAGTGATCAGGGAATCATATGGAATGACAGAGATCAAATCCTGATCTGTCAAGTGAAAATGCCTTATCCACTGTACTATCTAATCTGGTCCCTAAAAAATCTTGGGAAATCATCTTTATGGGGGTGTGGAGGACCATATGTGATACTGGGGGTTGAACCCAGGTCAATTGCAAACAAGGCAAGAACCTGACCCTCTGTATTATTTTTGCAGGCCCAAATTTTTTCTTTTATTGGTGTGTGTGTGTGGTGGCACACCTGGAAGTACTCAAGGGTCACACTTGGCTCTGCACTCAGTACTTAACTCTTGATGGACTTGGATGGCCATATTAAAAGTTGAGTATCAGAAACCATCAAGAGGAGAACGATCAGCTCGGGCTGCACACCAGAATTACCAAAGCAGCTTTTAACAATCCTTCTATGCTGCCTCACCTAGGGTCAACTAAACCAAAATATCTGGATGTTGCATATTTAAAGACCACACAAAGGTCACTGTACAGTTATAATTGAAGCCCACTGTAAGGTGAATTGAATATTCTGATCCTCAATTTTCAAAAAGTTTTTAGTCTGGTCCTGGATCTAATCTACCTGATTCTTCTTCACTGCACATATCTGAGGTAGTATTATTTTACAGAATGTCAGCTAAGTTAATTAAGAGGAATTCTACTGAGACTTAAAGAGATATCGTTGTGCTCATATGACTTGATTTCCAATCACTCTGTATTTATGATTATTTTGGACTAGCTAATGGATAATTATTCAGGACCAGTAAGTGGTTTCTGATTAGCCTTGTTTTGCTTTTGGTTTTGGGGCCACACCCAACACTGCTCAGAGGTTACTCTTGACTCTGCACTCAAAAATTACTCTTGTCAGTGCTTGAGGACCATAGAGGATGCTGGGATTGAATCCAGATTGGCTGTTTGCAAGGCAAGGACTTTATCTTCTATACTACCTCTCAGCTCCAGCCTTATGCCTATTTTGGAGGAATTATTTCAATAATGACGCTTCCCTTGATACTGTGATGATACAAATGAATTGCACAAAAGGAAACATGGAGTCACAGAATTTGTATTTTTACAAAATAACTTTTGTCTCAACCAAGTTCGAGGGAAAATGTCTAACCATCATCCAGAATGTTGAGATCCATTACTTCTGAGAAATAAAACCAGAGGAGCAGAATTTACTAGACACTTACTGTACTGAAAAGATCCTGCATTTTCTGACTATGTGCAATGTACGGAGTCATGAATTTTGAAGAATCCAACTTCTTCCGGACAACCTTCTTTCTTTCCGTCGGTTTTGCTGGCTCTGGATGTGCCAGAGCTGGCTTGGAAATTTCAGGCTGCTCATAGTCAGTTGTTGTCCTTGTGGTAGTAGTTTCATAGACTTCTGTTATTGTCTGAAAAATCGACATGTAATTCAACATAGTTACAAAAGTGAAAACTGTGATAATTTATTTCTTCATTTGTTTGGCTTTAGGACCACACTGGCAATGTGCTCAGAAACCATTCTGGATGAACTTGGGGAATCATATGGAGTGCCAGGCAACAAACCTAGGTCAGCTGCATGCAAAACAAATTTCCTACTCACTGTACTATCACTCCTGCCCCCAAAAACTTAGATACTTTGATCCTGGTAAACATTAATCTGACTTGAATTCAGAGTTATATTACTCATTTTACTTTTCCCTGTCTGAAATAGGTCAAAGCAAAGAAACATACAGTAGATCCATCTCAAGACTAACTCATGCTATATAAAACTGAACACTGACTTTTGAAGATTGTGTAGGGACTAGAGATCCCCACTTACTAATTCAAACATTGCCTTAAAATTCTTTTTGCAAAGGTCCACTTTAAGGTAGGATAAAATAAAAATTAGATATGACTGTTGATATTATTATTTTGGTTTGGAGGCCTCACCTGGCAATGCTTAGATCTACTCTTAGCTTAGTGTTCAAGGGATACTAGACCCAGGCCTTCTGCAAGAAAAGCTCATTGAGCTACCTCTCTGATCCCAAGAAATTCTTAAATATTCTAAGCAAATGTAGGTTTATATAATAGAGATTAACATAATCAAATAATATTCAAACTCTAAAGTTCTTTTATGGAGGGAGAGTAGGAAAGAAAGAGGCTGAAAATCAAGCCTGAGTTGCACAAAGCATGAACTCCAGTTCTTTGAGCTATCTCGTGACCCTAAAATTTGAAGCTGGATTTGAATATTAACTTTTAAAGAAATCTCAGAAAAATTCAATTGTTTATTCTGCAGGTTTGTAGGCATTTTCCCCTATACAGTGAAACAAAGACTAATACTTTAAAGTGAATCACCTAAGTATTATAAGTGATTACCATTCGTTTGGCTTAGTCATTAATAGAGAACTGAAGAGCCATTCATACTAACAAAGGCTTAGGTGGGCTAGAATAATGATGCAATATAATAGGGTAATTATCCTCATAACAGTTCTATGTACGTGGAAGGTGAGAATTTATTATTTCATATAATACATTGTCATAAAATAAATGAGAGCCCAATATTTGAATCTAGGCCAAGATTTAAAATGCCATTTTATAGCATGATTTCCTCTACAGAAAATATTATTGATACCAAAGAAAGAGTTCCAGCCTGGATCATGAAATAGGAGCTTGTAGATTCATAGAACCCCCCTTGATATCTGATTATTGTTCAAAAGTTGCGTTGTGGGAACTGGAACCGTGGCACAGTAGGTAGGGTTTTTGCCTTGCACCAAACAAAGCTCGATCCCTGACACCTCATATGGTTCCAGTGCCTGTCAGGAATAAATTCTAAGCAAAGAATAATCCCTGAGAACCACAGAGTGTGATTCTAAAACAAACTAACCAAACTTTAGAAAATAAAATGTGGAAGAAATGTTTTGGGGCTGGAGAAAGAGTATAGTGAATAGGGCACTTGAATGGCTCTTGGCCAACCTGGTTCAATTCTGGCACCCAATATGGTACCCTGAGCACTCCAGAAGTAACCCCTGAGAGCAGAGTCAGGAGTAGTCCTAAGCATCTCCAGATGTGGCACAACACAAAACAACACACAAACACACACACACACACACACACACACACACACACACCCTAAAGAATTCCATTTGGGAGATTTTATAGGAATGGCTTTCTTGGAATTCTGAACATGCTCAACTCTAGGCAGCATGCTCAGGGACAAAGACTTGGGGTCACACCTCTACTGGCAAAACTGGCATGCCACAAAATAAAACTGTTAGTCACTAAAACAATTCCAAGTGTAAAGCTGTCCTTTTACTGTAGTTAGGGTGGTGACAGCTACTAAAGTCTCTTTAATATCTCTACACAATCACAACAGAGGGTACCATTCCTGGCCATCTTAGACAGATTGCCTACCCAAATGGTTTCAAAAAAGGCACCATTTGCTAATGTACCACTGTACTGAGCACAGAGATGCCATTTTATAGCATTAGGCATGAGCATCCCTCATATGTTTCCTTGGCCAGCTCTGTGGCCCTGGGGGAGGGGTCTGAGAAGAGACTCTCATGATTTAATGAGCAGATAGTTCATGCAGAGGCCACTCAACCTTACCTCGCCTGGCACCTCTTCATAGATTGTCTCTTCCGTGTAGTACTATATAAGGAACACACAAAAAAATCATTATCAGAAACAGAGCAGAAATCACATCTTCCTTACCTCACCTAACCCTCCTGGATTATTTTACCAACTCTGTTAATTGGCAAAATCTGAAGGACTGATCAATATCATCTTTAGGAACACATGCTTAACTGAAGTTTCAGAAGTTAGAATGAATGCCATCAACCTATATATGCTATTCACAGTGAGAAGAAAAGTATTTCAGGTGGCATATGAATCAGAAAAATTTACTTTACTTGAAAGAAGTACAATCTTCCCTCATGGTATTCTCAAGATAAAATTTGCCAAGAAATTAATATAAAAACAATTTCCTGAAAGTGTGGGCTAAATAAAGAAAGCTATGATTAAAAATTCACTGTTTTGGTCTCAGGTGCATTGAGTGGGGAAAAAATTCTCAGAACTAAATATCCAAGCGAAAGCCAAAGACAGTAGAATCAAGAGATCCAAATACTAGCAAGCTAAACACAAAATGAACCTGTTACACTGTTAGGCCAGGAGGCTATGAGTGGGGGTGTGGGATGCATGCTAGAAACTCTGGTGGAGGGAGGTCAACACTGGTGGTGGAAATGGCCCTTTTTTTCACCATCATTGTATGCCTGAAATACAACAATGAAGGAATTGTAATTCACAGTGACCTCAATAAAATACTTTTAAAAAGCCTCACTGTTTGATGACTAACAATCAAATAAACCTAGTAATGAATAAAAAGCTTTAGTGAGACAGTACAGGAGTTAAAACACCTGTCTTTCACACTGCCAGCCCTAGTTCTATTTCCAGCACCACAAAGGATCCCCAGAGTACTGCCAAGAGTAGCCTATGAGAACAAATCTGGGAGTAAACCCTGAGCACCTCTGGATGTGGCCAAACACACTATCCCTTCATTTTAAATGGATTTTATTGTGGCAGTAAGAAGAAATAAAGTGACCCAAAGACTAGATATCTCTACATCAGTTTTCTTTATATCTTTTTAATACAGGAAAATAATCTTCTGGAGTATTTTTGGTCATTAAATGTGGAAAAAGGAGGCTGAATTTTCTGGGGATGACTCTGAGGTACCTGCAGATTGGATATGAAGTCAAATTCACTTTTATCCTTCTGAGATCACTAGCAAGAAATAGACTTGCATAGGAATTGGCTGACATTTTATCTCCAATGCATAAAGGTAGTGAAATCCTGCCCCTCACCTCCCCCGAAAAGCCATGAGAACAAGACAGGCTAGTTTATTCCCAGGCATACAAAGGAATAAAAACCCAACATTTGACTCATTTTTACAGTTGTCAAAATGTCAAAACTTCTCTGCTTCATTTTTCTTTTCCATGTCACAAAAAGTTACACTTGGAAAAATGGGAGAAACTGAGAGGTAAATTGGCCTCCTTTCTACTACCCATGGCTCAGATTATTTAGACATTGGCAAGGACCAACTCTTTCACCACTTCTGGCCACACAAAACATAGTGACTTAGAGAAAATATGAAATTAAAGGAATGATCCTTAATTTTTTGTTTGTAAACCACATCTGTGATGTTCAGGAGCTAATCTTAGATTAGCTCCTGAGAGAGAGAGAGAGCCTGAGGTGCTGGGGAACAAAATGGGTCTCCCTGTTGACTTATTTCTCCAACACAAATTTTAATTTAATTGTATTTAAAATTTTTAGGAAGCTAGAAAAATGTATTGAACAGTAGATGGTAAACAAAAGGGCACTCCCAAACTCCTTATATGGGAAGAATTTAGCACAACGTAATTTTTAATTTTCTTAGAAATCTTTGGTAGTCATCCAATTTTACCTGTGCAATGCTCACACTAAGTAGATCTTAGAGATAAGTTAACCCACCAAAGGCAACATGATCTGAAAGGTTAGCATTCACCTACATCCAAATCTTACCTCTTCTTTTAGAACTGTACCACTAATTAGATAGTACATTTTTGCTTCCTTTCCTTTCTTTCCAAGTTGGAGAATAATAGCACAACTTTATTTAGATGCTCAATCTTCCTCAGAGTTACATATTTTAGAGTTCCTAACTTTTTTTAAACTTCCCTGACCATTTTATCAAACTGCCTCCAACCCTTTTCCAAGTCTCTTTGTTGAGGTCAGAGAGTCCTTGCCTCTGAGCTGCTACAGAAAGTCTGGTGGGGAAGTGCCTTGCTGGCTCAATCCAGCGCCAGCAAAGAGAACCAAATAGCCAGGAAACAATTGGCAGAAAACTAGCCATTGCTTTTTTTTTTTTTTTTTTTTTATGACATGTAGTTCCTCTTGTCAAGCCTCAGTCTTAGGACAATTTTCAGTGACCTAGGAACACCATCATTTTTTTAAAAGGCGAGAAATTTTTGAGAGAAAGGCTAAAAAGAGTTCCTGGCATTACCATCCTAATGAAGACATTTTCATCTACAATTGTGTTAATCAGTGTTTAGGACTCTTTTTTTTTAACTGAGGGGCAATGTCGGAGGTAAAATAAAATTGAACACCAAGGCAGCCCTTCATATGTAGGCCAGAGGATTGAAATATCATAGTATGTCTTAGTTTGTTTTCATGTACTGATCAACTATTTTCTTCATCACAATACAGACCCTTCACTGAAATAGACTTCACAGATAAATTCTGTCACATTTGTATTTGGAAATTCTGGGTAATTTCACTTGAGGGCCCAGACCTTGTCAGGATTTCTTGAGTGCATCTATATCAGTTGGGTAGGCTCAGCATCTCACACTTGCTTTGAGTGCTTTCTAATGTACTTATTTATTTTTTGAGTTTGGGCTGCATCAGGTTATGCTCATGGGTGGGATCAGGGAACCACATGGGGTGCTAGGGATTGAACCCAAATTGACCACTTGCAAGGCAAGCATAGCTGCTGTACTATTGCTCTGCCTCCTTGGATACTTTTTTTATTTTTTAATTAATAACTTTTTAATGGACTCACTGTGAGATACACAATTACAATTTTTTTTTTATTGAACTTCAGCCCTTCGTAACAATCTTACAAGGTTTGGTTGCTTCTTAGTCACCATCTTTCAGGTGCTCTTTCACTGGGGAATCACAATTAAACTGTGCTGATCATAGAGCAGCATCAAGGTTGCAACTCGTGATCTTGAGCTTGCCAAGGAAGTACTTTAAGGCATTGAATCATCATGCCACTTTTTCTTTTGTGTGTCTGTTTTGGTTTGTTTATTTTGGATTCAATTTGGGGGACACAATGAGCTGTGGTCAGGCTTTGCTCCTGCCTCTGTGCTTAAGAGCTACTCCAGGGGCCGGAGAGATAGCATGGTAAGGTGTTTGCCTTGCATGCAGAAGGTCGGTGGTTCAAATCCCGGCATCCCATATGGTTGGTCCCTTGAGCCTGCCAGGAGCGATTTCTGAGCATAGAGCCAGGAGTAACGCCTGAGCGATGCTGGGTGTGACCCAACCCCCCCCCCCCCAAATAGAGCTACTCCGGGGGCTCTTTAGAAGAATGTATGCAGCACTAGGGATCAAACCAAGGTTGGCTATATGCAAGGCAATTGCCTTAACCCTTGTGTTATCTAGTCTCCTTTCATTTTACTTTTAGTTTTAAAAAGCAAATATTTTCAAATGTCCCTGTGTCTTAGAAATTTAGAGATTTCTTTTTATGTTTTATTCATGAGCATAAATTGACTATTATTAGGCACTTTCAGAGTCAGGGCAATATATTTATATGAATCACGGCCTCTAAAACTTTTTATTTTATTTCTAGAACATGAAATTACAAGTAAGAACTGGCAAAGAAAAACTGTAAAACGATAAAAGAAAAAATTATAAGTTAAGCAATTAATAGTAAAATGTATCAGATGCTGCCAATAATCTGAGAGGTTTTTTTAGATGTCCCTACAGTTCTTTTCCAAAATTTAAAAGCAAATCTTGTCTTGTTCTCTTGGTGATATAGCAGAATGGTTCAGAGAGAAGGTGTGGCTCCAACTGTCACTGTGACCATCTTGAGTTTTCTTTTTTGCTTCTGTGTGTGCACATGAATGTTATATATAATTTTATATATGGCCAACATATATGTATCTTATTATGAACAGTTCATTTATGTTGTCTGTAGATTGAATTTGTTGAATTCAACAATTTTTGAATGGGTAACATTTGTTGAATTTGTTGATGAGTGATAGGTATTCTTTTCACTGATTATCATTGTAATCAATAAATAAAATTCTGTTTCCAGAACTATCTTACTGTCCATGTTTCCTTGATCATAGGCAGTTAGGAGGTGATAGGGAAGTTTAGAAGACAAATTAAAACCTCAACACATTTAAAAAATAATTTAAAGAGGGAAACATTTTTGTTCAGTTCTGAGTCCCACGTAATTACAATGAAACTGAACATAAAATATTCTCTTCTCAGGCTTCAATGATGATTCTAAAATTATAGTAGATAATATAATTTTAATTCATCTGCATGGTTCTCACTGTACCATATAAAATAACTTGCTGTCAGATATGGGTTCTTTCATCTTACCTCCACCACCTCTTCATATTCTTCGTCATCTGCCATTTTCCCAGTGTAGTAGTTGCACCTACAAACTTTTCATTTTTCAGACAAATAAAGACACATTAGAATCTGTCCCTGGTACAGAAATAATTTCATAACATTACAAAACAAAATTTAAAACACATCTATTCTACAGACTTGTGTTTTTGCAGGCTATTATAAAAAGATATTTAAATACTAATCTACAAACCAAAGTTGTACATTTCTTTCTTCATAACCTTAATTAATATATGAAGTATACCTGATCCAATATGGTCAATTTAATTAAAACTGTAAAGGGAAGTGAGCTAAGGGATTAAGTGGGTTTGGATTCAGAGAAGCAGAATTTTTAGATTTCCAAAATTTAGAGAAACATAACTTAAGCAAAAGTTTTAGTGTAAGTAAGGTCCATTTGACTTCCACCAGAAATTGGCATTCCCCGTATATACAAACATATACCCCACTCCCCACAAAACATTCAATATCAACAGAACAGTACAAGTCTCCACACTGCGCTCCTATATTTTGTGCAATATTTAGTCTACTTCAATGCAGAACATCCAAAACATTAAAAACATTTTGTTTCTAATAGAAAAATAGAAACCTCAAAAATAGAGGGGTGTTTTCTTCCCAAACACCATTGTCTGGTATAGAATTTTCTCTTTTGCTTCTCTAGCTCTTGTGCAAACCTGAAAAGTAACCAAAAAAACTTTAACCACAATTGAAGGTCATATAAATCACATATAACTTCGGCCTAAGTTCTAATTCAGGACCTAACTGAAGGATCTCCCAAAGTTTCTTAGCCCGTTGCCAGCCTGGAACTCTCTCTTGATGAAAGTGGATGATGACTAGGAGCAGCTGTCCCTATGCCCAAAGGGACGTGAGTAAACCAACACCCACCAATACTGGTTTTGTTAAGCGAGCAAAAACTGCCACTCCTTGTGAGGCAAATGAAGTCCAGTAGACCAGGATATATATAGGAACATAGGACAGAGATCCTTTTTCATATTGGTACATTTAGAAAAATTAAACTCAATGTGAAAATGGGGAAGAGGGAAATCTAGCAGACAAGAAAAACCAACTCAGATAAGGAATAATCTGGTTAGTATGAAACTCAACTCAACTATACACACCAAGTCAGTTTACTACCTAGGCCTGATAGGGCAATGGGGTCATAGACTTTCCTAGTGACATTTTCATGACGAACTTCCCCAATTACAACCCCAAACTTTGGGAGATACTTCCAAGAATGTTAATGAATCATTTCTGGAGAATGCATTAAAGAAAAACCCACAAACTGATCTTACCTTCAATTTATCAAATCAACTTCCTCGGCAGCAAATCCTCTCCCAACTCTCCCCTCCTGAGAACCCCAGGCAAAAGCCAACGCAGTGCCTCGGCTTGGGATTACCATGTGTCGAGAGCAGCCAATCAGATCTTCAGTTGCTCAAATTTCAAGAGCTAAATATACTGAGTGATCTTCTGAAACCACCTGTTCATCAATTCCAATAGGGAGAAAGGCTGAAAAATTGCTTGCTTAGAACTACTCATATATAATGTTAATGGAAGTTCACCTAAATCCTGGCAGAACAGATTCAAATGCCTGTTTAATTTTTTTGTCAGTTATGGCCCTACTCATGCATATTAATTTAGGAGAAAGTATGCATATGTGAGGAACTCTGACTCTTCCCTAATTTTTTGTCCACTGTTCATGAAAGTAGAAACATTTGTACAGATCTTGTACAGCTCACCAGGTAAGCTACAGGTAAGTTGGGTGTTGCTGCTAAAGAAATTGAGGAATTTGAGCCAGAAAACATGGTGACATTGGGTTTAACATTGGTTTAAGAGAAATAAGATCCTATCATTTTGCTATGGCTAAAACAGGGGTTATACCACAATCCTGTACATTATCTTCCCTCTTCCATTAAAGTTGATTTTTAAAAAAAAAAAGGCTGTACATTATCTTTCCTCTTTCATTAAAACCAAGAATATAGGTCTTCTGTCACAAAAGACTTGGACACAGTTTTTCTCTTCACTTAGATAACCCCTAGAAGTTAAGTGGAATGCAGGCACCAAAGGGGTGATTTCTAAACAGCAAGAGCAGGTAAAATGCAAATCAATAAATTACAAATTACAAGGAGCAACTTAGGGTGTAAGATGCTTAATTTACAGAAGTGATCTAACAATTTTCTACCTAAAGTTAATTTTCACAGCTTTAGTCACTCTCCAATCCACTGTAGCCAAAAATTTCAAGTCCCTCATGCCTTACTAAGGATTTGAAATTACTGTTCTGGTTCTTTTCTAGTTCAGTATTAAGAATAAGTTTACATTTCAAACATATACATACTTCTCTGTCAAATGTTGGTAAATGAAACTGAGAATAGTTGACCTTTTAATTGATTTGCTTGCTCTCTTAATATGTCAGTATTCTTAACTTATTTTATTTTATGGTCACATTTGCTGTGCTGAGGGCATATGTTTGTCACTAAGTTTAGGCCTTATTTCTGGCAGTGCCGGGGAACAATGTATGGGACTGAAGGATCAATCATGTCAGCTATTTGCAAGACAAGAAGCTTTTTGCTTATTTTTTGTTTGGAGCATGCCCTTTTTTTACTCAGGGCTCACTAATTTTTTTTTTGTTTTTGTTTTTGGTTTTGGTTTTGGTTTTTGGGCCACACCCGGCGGTGCTCAGGGGTTACTCCTGGCTAGCTGCTCAGAAATAGCTCCTTGCAGGCACAGGAGACCATATGGGATGCTGGGGGTTTGAACCTACCACCTTAGGTCCTGGGTTGGCTGCTTGCGAGGCAAACACCCGCTGTGCTATCTCTCTGACCCCAGGGCTCACTTTTGTATCTGCACTTAGGGATTGCTCCCTGAACCAAATTGCCATTTTTATTAGCTTTTTGTTGTTGTTGTTGTTGTTGTTTATTTGTTTTGTTTTTGTTTTGGGGTCATGCCTAGCAATGCTCAGGGGTCTCCTGGCTCTGCGCTCAGAAATAGCTCCTGGCAGGCTCGGGGGACCATATGGGATACCAGGAATCAAACCAGGATTCATCCTGGGTTGGCTGTGTGCAAGACAAACACCCTACTAGTTTGCCATTGCTCAGGCCCCTGTTAGTTTGTTATCTTTTTTTAAACACATTTGTTAAAATGCCTATATTGACCTTTTCTAAATTTTTCTAACATAGATATAATCTATTAGTTTCCCCAATTGGAAAATGAGATTATTCATATATTAATTCATATATCATGATTATTTTTATTTTCCTGGAAAAGAGTTTATTTTTATCTGGGCATTGATCTCTGTCTCCTTTGTCTCTGTCTCACAGTCTCTCTGCCTCTTTCTTTTTCTTTTTCTCCTTTCTGCTCTGGTTCTGGCTTAAATTTTTTTTTTTAGACAAGCAAAATACAATAGAATTTTCTGCCTTGATGAAAATGTTCTAAACCAGCACTATTGACTGCCAACAGCCTCATGTGGCTATTGAATATTTTAAATGCTGTGATGACAGAACTGAGTTTTTACATTTTTTATTTAATTTAAATTTCAATAGCCGTTGATAGCTAGTGGAGATGGAACTAAGCAGCACAGTTCTAGACAGATCACTAACTACTCAAACTTCAAAAATCTGCTTTCAGGATTTTACAATTTTGTATTCATTGATTCTATAGCTGGTGCTCAGCTCTCATCTTGATTTCTTGGGGTTTTTTTTGGGTTTTGTTTGTTTGTTTGTTTTGGGCCACACCCATTTGATGCTCAGGGGTTACTCCTGGCTAAGCACTCAGAAATTGCCCCTGTCTTGGGGGGACCATATAGGATGCCGGGGTATCAAACCGTGGTCCTTTCTTGGCTAGACACCTTACCTCTAGCGCCACCTTACCGGCCCCTCATCTTGATTTCTTAACTGTGCTTCTGGATTATATAGATTATGATATAAAAATTTCTGTTTCTCAGTCTTATGCCAGAGAAATTCAGGGATAAGATCTCTTTGTATTTGGGACAAGGCTTTTTTTTCCCATATTTTTTACCCATATTTTTTTTACCCATATTTTGCTGGGCCTATGCAAACAACACTTGCCACTCTCACACCATTATTGCTGCATTTTTTTAAACTCTTATCCTTTTTTTTTTTAAAGAAGAGCTTACTAAACTTTCTGCTGGTGCTTCAATGAACTCATTGTGAGTCAATAGTTTTCAAAAATATTCTTTCCTTTCTCTTCCATCTCTTTAGTTTTTCTTTCAACTTTTTTTAAAAAAATATGCTGCTTTTGGTCTTCCTAAAAAATTTATTATTATTAGTTATGTCAACTATGTCATGCATTTTCTTTAAATAAATTAAATTTAAAAAAATTTCTGTTCCTTCTCATTCACTGCTGGTGGGAATGCTGTCTAGTCTAGCCTTTCTGAAAAACAATATGGATGTTCCTCAAAAAACTAAAAATTGAGATCTCATATGGCCCAGCAAGACCGCTGCTAGAGATATACCCTAGGAATACAAAAACCCAATAAAAGAATGCTTTCTGTATGCCTAAGTTCATTGCAGCTCAATTTATAATAGCCAGAATCTGAAAAAACTCAGTTGCCCAATAACAAATGAGTGGCTAAAGAAACTATGGTACCCAATAACAGATGAATAGCTAAAGAAACTGGTACATATACACAATAAAATACTATGCAGCAATCAGGAAAAATGAAGTCATGAAATTTTCTTATACATGTATGGACATGGAAATTATTAGGCTGAGTGAAATAAGTCAGAGGGAGAGAGACAGACTCAGAGTAGTCTCAGTAATCTGTGGGATTTAGGAATAAATAAAAGATATTATTGTAATAATACCCAGAGACAATAGAGATGATGGCTGGAAGGACTGGCCCATGATATGAAGCTTACCACAAAGAGTGGTGAGTGAAATTAGAAAGAAAACTACACCAACAACTATTATGACAATGGTAGTGAGTGAGAGAAATAAAATGCCTGTCTTGAAGATAAGGAGGGGCTGGGAGAGGAGGGTGATGGGGTGCATTGGTGACAAGTGCAATGGTGAAGAGGGGGGTGTAATTTTTATGACTGAAACCTAACTGTAAACATGTTTATAATCATGATGCTTAAATAAAAATATTATATTTAAAAAAGAAAACAGTTGGGCCCGGAGAAATAGCACAGTGGCGTTTGCCTTGCTGATCCAGGACCAAAGGTGGTTGGTTCGAATCCCGGTGTCCCATATGGTCCCCGTGCCTGCCAGGGGCTATTTCTGAGCAGACAGCCAGGAGTAACCCCTGAGCAATGCCGGGTATGGCCCAAAAAAAAAAAAAAAACAAAACAAAACAAAACAAAAAAAACAAAAAAAACAAAAAAAAAGAAAAAGAAAACAGTTTCTGTTCCTTAGTTTATATTTATTACATGTAGCATACCAACTACCATCCTGCATGTTTCCTTTGTTGAGCATACACTAGTAGTAGACTTATTATTATGAACTTTTTGCTTATAATGAGAATTTATTTTGGGAGAGAAAAATGTTCATTAAAAAAAAAAACTCTCTGACGACCCAGGACTATAACTCAGTAATAAAGGCTCCAGGTTTGATCTGGTACCAATCTAATATGATCCTAGTATGACAGTCCCTGAAATGATCATGGCAGTGCAATGAAGATGAGCGATCCCTCACACAATAATAAATGAATAATATATTCCTTCTCAATTCCAAGAGTTAGGGGTAAACTGTGACTCTGTTTTGTCAATAAGATTTAAGTATTAGGATTGAATTTATTGAGATGGTGTGGGACCAGAGTGATAGTAGAGCAGTGAGGGTGTTGACCTTGCACATAGCAGTCTTGAGTTCAATCCCCAGTACTCCATATGGTCCCTGCACCTGACAGTAGCAATCCCTGAGTGAGAAGACAGGAGTAAGCCCTAAACTCCATTGGGTGTGGTCTGTCCCCAAGAGAAGAGTCATTCCTGTCAATGTTCTGGGGACCTTGTGGTGCTAGGGATTAAGTCTAGGCCACCTCCATTTAAAACATATGTCCAGGGGCCAGAGCAGTGGCACAAGCAGTAGGCCGTTTGCCTTGCATGCGCTAATCTAGGACTGACCTCAGTTTGATCCCCTGACTTCCCATATGGTCCTCCAAACCAGGAGCGATTTCTGAGTGCGTAACCAGGAGTAACCCCTGAGCGTCACTGGGCGTGGCCCCCCAAAAGCAAACAAAACAAAAACAAAAACCCAACATATGTCCCATCCCCTAAATTATCTCTCCAGTACTAATTTTTATGTTTATTTACCATTTGTTTATTACTTTACCCATTTTCATCTGCCACATTTATTTATAGGCATTATTGATATTTATGGATATTTGTAACTTGTATCTTTTATGTGTAGTATAAAAATTTCCTCCACATTGTGATATCTGCAACCATATAGACTCCTCAAATTTATTTGCAGTTAAATATGTTAATTGCTATCTCCAAGTTGCATTACTACTTACTGAATTTGAAAATCTACTTTTATCTCATATTGAATTAGATAGTATGTCTACTCTATAATCCCTGAGATGATCAAGGTAGATTGTGCATATTTCTTCTTCTTTCACTTCAGTTTGTAATTGTAATACTTTACTTTAATTTTTTCTTTGTTATAAAATAAAGTATACAGATATCTCGGACATATGTCTGCATTAGCATGTACTGGAAAATGAGCACACACATAGCTACCACTAGGTACAGAATGGTAAACTCTTTCTTGACTTTGATATAAATACTTGTTTTACTTTTATTTTTATTAAGTTTAATACAATTGCTAATATATTAAACATATTCAATATATTAATATACTTAATTAGTAATTACTTTATTTAATTTCATAAAATTTTTATAATTATTTTATATTTACAAATTAATTATAAAATTATATATGTATTTATAAATATACTTTATTATAAAATGATTATAATAAATTCACAAAAATTTATTTAATATATTATATATTTATTTTAATAATAATATTATATATAATTATAGAGTGATTACATATAATTTTATATAATATATTCCATTTGTGTTGCTAAATAAGGTAATTATGTATATCAAAACCTTAAGCAGCAACACTACTGTAAGTCTATGACCCAAACTATAATTATTAAAAATTTTTAAATGACTTGCTTAGGAAACAGAATAGAGGATATTCGTAGACTTTGGGACATTGGTGAGAGGATATTGGCACTGGTGGTGGGTTTGGAGTTGGAACATAGTATGCCAGAAATTTTAGTATTAACAGCATTTTAAATAATAGTGCAAAGTAAAAACTGGGAGAAAAAGATTATCTTCTTGAATACATAGGGCTCAAGTCTTTGATGTACATAATTACCTCAACTTTATACCACTACAGTGCCCAAGACCCTCAAGCATGTCCTTACGTTCCTCCAGTCTGTCTCATCATTCCCCACCCATTCTCCACCTTTCTCTCTCTTGCCATTCTCAGTTCTGTAATTCAGTCTGGTGCATTTTGGACAGCATTTTGAAACTAAAAATGGCAGAGGGCAGAGCACTCTGATTAGTGAGTGGACATGAGAAAGGATGTGACAAGCTTAGAGAACAAACATTAGTCTGGTTTAGATTAATGAAGGTTTACATAATGAAGAATATAAAGTAGAAACTGGCTGTGGCAGATTCTGACTACTCAACTAAGTAATAGTACATTACATAATATATTCTGACATCCTCATATTTCTATTTCTTCTACATATTGTAATGTTTTATGCCAATGTAATCAAACATTTATAAAAGAAAATGTTCTAGAAATACACATTATATGACATAAATTAAACCACATTCAGTTATGAAACAGGCCAATTCAATAGCCCTGCAGGATATGTAGATATAAATATAAATTTATATTAACATTGAAAAGAGCTTTTTCAAATGATCAGAACTTCGAGCATAATGCACTTTCCCAAATCTATGTTGAATACATTAACCTTCACTAATATTTCCCAATCATTCGATTGCTTCTACCTTCTCCTCCTGATGATCCCTAAAATCAGACCATTAAAAAAATGTAAAACAGAGAGGGAGATATTTTTATATTAAAATTATCCTCTGAACTATTCATAGGTTTCTTTTAGCTTGTCCCTGGTCTCTTGAAGGAATTGGATATAAGGGCGCTCTTTCATTAGGTTTGATTGTTTGGAAAGTCCTGCATTGGAAGCAGTCTATCTCTTTATCTTAATATTAATATGACAAGTCAAACATTTTCTTAATCTGACTTCTTTTCTACTCTCTCCATAGAATGGCTTGAAATTGCTGTTAATCCACTATTCATAGTTATCCAGTTATGAAGTAAATGATCAGGGCCAGAGAGATAGCATGGAGGTAAGGCTTTTGTCTTGCATGCAGAAGGACAGTGGTTCCAATCCCAGCATCCCATATAATCCCCGAGCCTGCAGAAGTGATTTCTGAGCACAGAGCCAGGAGTAACCTCTGAGCACTGCTGAGTATGACCCAAAAACAAACAAACAAAAAAAATGAAGTAAATGATCAGAACTTTCAAGAGCTTTACTCTCCTTCACCAACTTACCTTCACAAATGGGTTTGTTTCCAAAAATGGCAGTCTCAAATTGCTAACATATAAGTAGTTTTCAGATGAAATTAAATAGGTAAAAACAAAATTTGTTTTTGTGTGGCTCTTCTGGACAAACTTCCTACACAATGTATCCAACTCTCATTCCTTACAAACAAATCATGTCTAAGATATATTCAAGAAAAAAGCTTCTCAAAAGCTAGTTTGAATGTCTAAATATAAGGCTAGAGTTATCAATAATAGAATGGGTAGGGCATTTGCCTTGCATGCAACTAACCCAGGTTCAATGCCTGCACCTATTATGGTCCCCCAATCTGCCAGGAATTATCCCCTGAGCACAGAGCCAAGGAGTAAGCCCTGAGCACCAATACTATTCCCCCAAAAAGAATGTCTAATTTCTTATCTTATTGGCAAAGTTTAGGGCTAATGCTTAAAAATTACCAATATATGCACAAATAACATACATATACATCTATATATGTAAATATGAAACAAAGAACTGCCAATAGTCTTTGAGGGGGAGTCAACAAATAGCTGCTTAGGGCTTATGCCTGGCTCTGTTTCAGGGATGACTCCTGAAAGAATAACTATATGGATATAAGGTCACTATATGGATGCTGGTGATCAGACCCAGGTCTGCTAAATACAAGGTAACTGCCCTACCATCACTATTACTTGATACCAGAACTGCCAATTTAAATGGTTCCTCTGGTAGATATGGATGATATTATTTTAACTGAATATACATTTCATCATTTATTAGTTTTCATCTGAGCTGGTTGTAAACTGTCACATCACTTTTCATTTTCATGGGACACTGTGGAGACAGTAGCATTTTGGGATGTCAAACCATTACATTTGACCATTCCATGTCAAACCAGTCCACCTAAGTCATACTTGGGTGATGATTTAAATTATTTTTCTTTTTAAACACCATGATTACACAATTGTTCATGATTGAGTTTCAATCATACAATGTATACCACTCTTTCCCAGTGCACATTTCCCATACCAAAGTCTCCTGTTTTCCTTCTACCCTCACCCCTGCCTGCCTCAGAGGCGGGTATATTACTCCCCCACCTCACCTGTCTCTGTCTCTTGGCATGTGGTTTGCACTATTGTTAATGAATGGAGTACTCTTTACCTCCTTTCAGCATCCAGTTCTTGTCCAGAGTGATCAGTTCCAACTATTAGTTATCATAGTAGTCCCTTATCTACTCTAACTGCACTGCTCTACTATTTATGGAAGGCGTCCTTCTGTGGATTAGTTCTCCTGGTCCTCATCTCTATTGTCTCTGGATATTAGATAATGAGTTATTAAACAAATTTTCCTTTAAAAATGGATTTTAGGGGCCGGCAAGGTGGCGCTAGAGGTAAGGTGTCTGCCTTGCAAGTGCTAGCCAAGGAAGGACTATGATTCCATCCCCTGGCGTCCCATATGGTTCCCCCAAGCCAGGGTCAATATCTGAGCGCTTAGCCAGGAGTAACCCCTGAGCATCAAACTGGTGTCGCCCGGAAAAAAAAATGGATTTTAGAGCTCTTGACATTTTATATGGTAATGCCTCACTAATTAGATAGAGTTTGAACTAATATGTAATTTATATTACTGTATTCCTGGAGCAGGTTGTTTTGCAAGGAGCAAAGTGGAGGAGTTTGTCAGCAGTTTTTGTGATTGTTCATGCAGCAGTAAAAGTTAGAATCTTTGACCATGGAGAAAATATGAACAGGGAAAGAGTGGAAAATAATTATCACTGATTTGCAAATGGCCCAGGAAGGCCTCTAAGAGTCTAGGTCTACTCTTGAAATTCAATTCCTCATAAAAACTGACATCTTTTTGACCTACTGAATGTAAGTGGTTTAGAGGTCACAAAGCTTCTCCAAAATGGAAGCTATTCCCAGGTCTTATAAAACCTCTCTTTGGCTGCCCTTTCTCTTAAGTTTACAAGTGAAATGGGACTGGCCTTTCTCAATATGAGTTTCTGAGAATGTGGTTCCATTGTCAACAAGTATAGAAAATACTGGATGTCTTAACCTTCTGTGATATTTCAAGCACATTTCATTGTAATAGCCCCCAGAGAAGGAACATCAAAGTGAAAAACAAACAAAACCATCTCCCAGCCTTTGTTTCATCTGACATAACTAAAAGTCATGCAACCATGAAACAATATTATTAAGTAACATCAGATAATTTTGTTCTATAGAACAAGAGTGATGGCACAGTGGGTAAGGCAAGATCCTTGTATGTGGCCATTGGCCTTGGCAACGCATATGGTCCCAAAGAACTCCCCCAAAGTAGTCTCTGAGCATCATGGAATGTGGCCCCAAAATAATCTGTCCTATGATGTATGCTTTGTAAAAACCTGCATTAACCCTTATCCAGAAAGGAAATCTTCACCTGCCTGGATTCAAACCAAAATTCTTGGAATTGAAAAAAACCTAGCACCCAAGACTTGAAAAAGAAAGTCCATTTATCACCCTCATTTATCACATATCTGCACGGTATTTAGTTTACAATCTAGTGTGTTACTCTTAGAAATAACTTTTCTGCTTTGGAACTCACTTTACTCATCTATGCAATGAATGGCCTTCCTATCCCTTTTTATTCTGTCATTGCAGAAAATAACTTGCCAAGTGTGAGTTCACTTCAGAGCTTGAGATCTCCATTGCTCCTTGGGTTGCTGAGTGACAGACACCAGAGCTAATAATCCACAAATAGATGTTCCATAGCTTGTGTCTCAAGATGAATTTATAACTGAGGATTAACATGTGGCAAGAGTCAAGCAAGACCAATTTTATCTCCAAGGAAACACATTTTTACATTATTTCTAAATCACTATATTAAATAAATAGCAATAGCATTTTTCCTTGACAACTATAAATGGCAGTCCCCACTTTTTGGTTAAAAATAAAAATAAGTAACTTTTGAAAAGACATTTGTACTCTCATGTTTATTGTAGCAATATTCACAATAGTCAAAGCATGGAAACAGCTGTCCAAGAATCGATTAGTGGATAAAGAAATTGTGGCATATACACACAATGGAATACTCCTCAGCTATAAGAAAAGATCAAATCATGCTGCAATGTGGGTGGAACTATAAGGAGTCAGTCAGTTGGGAGCAAGGGTCAAATACATAATGATCTCTTTCATATGTAGAATATAAAAATATATTTCTAAAATATATTTATGAAGGAATAACAAATGGTTGTGGTTAGGGACCCTGAAAGTCGGCCTACAGAATTGAGTAGTCCAAAGGGTGGGATGGGAAGCGACTGTAACAAATTGGTGGATGTGTGGTGGATGATACGTGTGAAGTTGGAACTTTGCATATCAGAAAATCTATTATTAATAGAATTGAGAAACATAGAACCTACATATAAATTGGTGGGGTGGGGAGCATAAATTTAAAGCTAATTTAAGAGATATCTCTAGGAAGAACAATATTGAAAGATATTTTAAAGCATCTGAGAGCTATCCAGAGCCATGGTACAGTGGGTAGGGTGTTTGTCTTGCACACTGCCCAAGTGGGTTCAATTTCCATAGGGTCCCAAATTACAGAAAAATAAAATTTCTGTGTGTTTGTTTTGGGGCCACACCAAAGTTGATGACCAACTCAGGGGCTATTCCTGACTATGCACTCAGACATCGCTCCTGGCTTGGGGGACTATAGGGAAGCAGGGGGATTGAACCGTGGTCAGTCCTAGGCTAGCATGGACAAGGCAGACACCTTACTGCTTGCGCCACCGCTCTGGCCCCGAAAATAGAATTTTTAAGAGACTATTTAAGAAAAAAATTTATTTATTGATTTTGGGGTCACACCCAGCAGCGCTCAGGGGTTACTCCTGGCTCTATGCTCAGAAATCGCCCCTGGCAGGTACAGGGGACCATATGGGAAGATAAAGTTCAGTAGCAAGTGTATTTGTGAAAATTATTATATCTCCAATAAAATCATTAAAACAATAACAGAAGGTTTAGTAAGCTCTTTTTTAAAGATAAGAGATAAAAATATATAAAAAAAATTTATAATCAGGTGGAGCCAGATTAGAATAGGTAGTAGGGCACTTACCCTGCATATGGTTGACCCAGGTTTGATCCCTTGGTATCTCATATAGTCCTCAGAGCCTTCAATGGAGAGCCAGGAGTATTCCCTGAGCATCACTGGGTGTGCCCCTCACCAAAAACAAACAAACAAACAAAAAAGGTGAAATTAACATGTAATAATCAAATAGAGAGAAATAACACTAAAATGCACATTGGTACAAAGGGTAGAAAACTTTACCTTGTAAGTGGCTGACCTGGGTTGGATCTCTGACACTGATCACTCCTCTTCTCCTTCCGCTTTCCCCTATCCCTGCCTGCTGCCCCTGAACACCACCAGAAGTAATTTCTGAGTGCAGAACCAGAAATGTAGGGATTCTTTTGCTCGATAATTCCCAACTGGTTTTCCTAAATCCTGTCCTTGCATCTGTGCTTTCCAGCACTAGATTATAAGGCAAATGTGTTATGTTCACTAATTTAACTCCTCTCTGATCCTCTCAAAAAGTGGCTGACATATCTTCTTCACAGGTTCATTCCTTGGAATCCTATGGCCTTCAAGATCTGTTCTTTTTTTTTTTTTTTTTTTTTGGTTTTTGGGTCACACCTGGCATTGCTCAGGGGTTACTCCTGGCTGTCTGCTCAGAAATAGCTCCTGGCAGGCACGGGGGACCATATGGGACACCGGGATTCAAACCAACCACCTTTGGTCCTGGATCAGCCGTTTGCAAGGCAAACACCACTGTGCTATCTCTCCGGGCCCTCAAGATCTGTTCTTTAAAGGACATACAGGTATATGAAGAACAACACTTCAAATCTTGTTAAAGGGCCAAAGAGCTAGCTCAAAGGTCTGGAGTTCATGCTTTTCATGCTGAAGACCTGGGTTTAATCTTTGTGCCATGGTATTATTCTTGGAGTAGGCCTGGGTATTGTTCCAAAACTAAAGAGTAGCAAATTTAGGAGAAAATTATTGACCTAAAACAACTCAGACTGCAGCAATATAGAAAGGCAAGAAACCAAAATTTGCTTTGTCTCTCTCCTTTCACCAGTTTTTCTCTTTTTTATGAAAATCATTTTTTACTTAAGCACTGTGGTTGTAAACATGTTTGTAATTGGATTCCAGCCATAAAATGCATACCCCCCTTTACAAGTGCAACTTTCCCTCCACCAATATCCGTTCTTCCCCATCCCTGCCTGACTTTAGGACAGGCACTATATTTTCTTCTCTATCATTGTCATGGTAGTTTTTAGTGTAGTTATTTCTCTAAGTGCACTTACTACTCTTTGTGATAAGCTTCATGTCATGGGCTCATTTTTCTGGACCTCATCTCTATTGTCTCTGAGTATTATTATTATTATTATAATACTGTTTTTTATTTTTCTTAAATCCCACAAATGAGTAAGACTATTCTGTGTTTATCTCTCTCCCTCTGATTTATATCAACCAACATAATAGTCTCAATATCTATCCATGTTTAAGCAAAATGTGTGAATTCATTTTTCTAATAGCTGTGTAGTATTCCATTGTGTAGATGTACCCCACTTTCTTTGGCCACTCATCTGTTGCCAGGCATCTGGGTTGTTTCCAGATTCTGGATATTGTAAATAGCTATGAATATAAGAGTGCAGAAGACTTTCTTGTATTGGTTTTTTTTTTTTTTTTTTTTGTGGTTTTTGGGTCACACCCGGCAGTGCTCAGGGGTTATTCCTGGCTCCAGGCTCAGAAATTGCTCCTGGCAGGCACGGGAGGACCATATATGGGACGCCGGGATTCGAACCGATGACCTCCTGCATGAGAGGCAAACGCCTTACCTCCATGCTATCTCTCCGGCCCCTCTTGTATTGGTTTTTTTGTGTTTCTACGATTTATCCCTAGAGTGGTATTGCTGGATCATATGGAAGCTCAATGTCCAGTTTTTTGTTTTTGTTTGTTTGTTTGTTTGTTTTTGGTTCATATCTGGCAGCGCTCAGGGGCCACTCCTGGACTTATGCTCAGAAATCATTCCTGGCAGGCTCAGGGGACCATATGAGATGCTGGGATTGAAACCACTGTCCTTCTGCATGCAAGGCAAACACCCTACCTCCATGCTATCTCCCTGACCATGTTGTTTTACAAAAAAGACTGAATTAGACGGCATTCCCATCAGCAATGAATGAGAGTTCCTTTCTCCCCATATTCACTTCAGCAGTAGTTGTTTTTTTCTCTGTAATATGGCCAATCTCTGTGGTGTGAGATGATATCTTATTGCTTTGATTTGCATTTCCCTGATTATTGGAGACATGGAGCATTTTTTCATGTGCTTTTTGGCTATCTGTGTTTCTTCTTTGAGGATATGTCTGTTCATTTCTCTCCCATTTATTGATGGGGTTAGATTTTTTTTTCTTGTTAAGTTCTATTAGTACCTGTATCTCTTACAGATTGTCCCCATATGACAAGTGGGGACCAAAGTCAGGTCAGTTACATGCAAGCCACATGACCTACCTGCTGTACTATCACTTGGGCCCTTCATGAGTTTTTCTTACTATAGGTCTTATCTCACATACCTAGCTAAGAACTTCTAGTCACTTTGCTTTTACTGTCTTTAACTCTAACATTTCTAATATGCTAAATGTATTTAGATAAACTTCTCCTTTGTAAGCTTTATATAAATGAAAGTTTCACTCACATCAAACTTTAAAGTTCTGAGAAAATATTAATAGCAAACTTGGAAAGTTTCAAGGTATAAGTCAAAAGTATTGTCATTAAATAGTTGTAATAATTATGCTAGCCAATGTTAGAGGCCCCAATTGTTTTACAGGCTCCAAGTTAAGAGTTTAACATGTATCATTTCATTTAATCTTCTTATTACTTTTTTTTTTTTTTTTGGTTTTTGGGCCACACCCGGCGGTGCTCAGGGGTTACTCCTGGCTATCTGCTCAGAAATAGCTCCTGGCAGGCACAGGAGACCATATGGGACACCGGGATTCGAACCAATCACCTTTGGTCCTGGATCAGCTGCTTGCAAGGCAAATGCTGCTGTGCTATCTCTCCGGGCCCTTTTTAATACTTCTTGAGTAAGATCTTCTTATCTTCCCAAAGAGGAGAATGAGGCAACAGATCTGAGAAAAAAAGTCTTGCCCAAATTACACAAGTTAAAATATGGAGATAGGACTTAAAGTCAATATTGGATGAAGTACCTTACAGCAGATGAGTGGCTAAAGAAATGAGATACATCTACATAATGGAATACAATGCAGCTATTGGGTAAAATTAAGACATAAAATTTGCTTAAACATGGGTGAATAAGGAGATTATTATGCTGAGTAAAATGTATCAGAGGGAGAGGGATAAAATATCACTCATTTGTGGGATTTGAGAAAAATAAAAAACAATATGGTAATAATATTCAGAGATTAGGGCCAAGAGGACCAGTCCATGGTAGAAAGCTTGCAGAAAAGAGTGGTAAGTGCAGTTAGAGTAAAGAAGTTAGCAGTTAGTGCAGTTAGAGCAGAGAACTATTACAATAATAGTTGGAACTCTAGACAAGAACTGAGTAGCAAAAAAAAATGACATTCATGGCACTGTTGGCTACCGTGACCTGACTCAGTGGTTACTTTTGCAAAACTCCCTGCCATTTTTTCAGTGCTAAGTGCTGTCTGCTATAAGCCCATAAGCCAACAGGAAAAAGGCAACCATCAAAGTAATAAAGTAACTTCTCAGCCCAGGGGAGAAAGACACAGCCTGATACCATGGAGCCAAATCTCCCATAGCTCACATTCCTGAGTTAATAGCTAGGAGCCATATCTCATATGCTAGGAGTGCAGACTCATATTAAAGCGCCTTTGAACAAAAGTTTTCATGTCTTGGGCCATTCTTTACTAACCTCTTAGATTTCTACAGGTGCGGTTTTGATCTGAGCTACGCAAAATAAAGGTGCGGCTGTCCGTAAGCCTCTCATCTACTCTCTGCTGGTCGGGCCCCCTCGGGGGGCTTGCAGGACACCCGCATGGCACCCCTTCATTAATGATAGTGAAAATTACAGTGTCAAAAAGGAGGGAGAAAGTGATAAAGAGAGAGAAGAGCAAAATGCCTACCCCACAGACAAGTAAGGATGAGGCAGATGGGGGAAACAGGAAACATTGGTGGCAGGAAATGCTCACTAGTGAAGGGTAGAGTACAATCTATGACTGAAACCTAACTTTGAACAATTTTGTAACCACTGTGCATAAATAAAATCATTATATTCCAATAAATAAAGTCAGTATTGGTGCTGGAGCATTAGTATAGTACATGTCTCTTGACTTGCAAAGTGCTGGTTTGATTTTCTGCAACATATATGGTCCCCTAAACTCTTCCAGGTGTGATTCCAAACCAAAATAAAATAAAATAAACTAGTACCATGGCAGAGTCCAAAGTATTACCTCTTGGAATTACCTCATGAACATGTCTATCATTACAGGCTTAGGGTATTAGCAAAAGGTTCTGGCATGACCTTCTCTATGGAGTCCAGATTAGCTAAGTGTTGTAGGGATCAATCTATGTTTTATTATGTATCATCTATCTTCCCACACACTCTCCAGCCACCCTTAGTCTCCATGGAATCAGAGCAGTGCAGGGTCTTCTCCCTCAGTTCACTAATCCTATGTATGAATCTGGCTCTGCAAATAAAGAACTTTTGTCTCTTAGATTCTTTTGTTTTTGTTTTTGTTTTTGGGTCATACACGGTGGTGCTCAGGTGTTACTCCTGGCTGTCTGCTCAGAAATAGCTCCTGGCAGACACGGGGGACCATATGGGACATCAGGATTTGAACCAACCACCTTAGGTCCTGGATAGGTTGCTTGCAAGGCAAACACCGCTGTGCTATCTCTCCGGGCCCTGTCTCTTGGATTCTTTATCTGTGCCATGATGATGATATCTGTACCTTCTGATAAGGTTTTGTGTAGATAAAAGTGGAGAATTGGGGCTGGAGGGATAGTAGAAGAGTTAAGGTGCTTAACTAGCACTCTGCCCATTCTGATATGTCAGACACCACATATGGGAACAATAAATAATAAATCAGAAGTAATCCCTGAGCTCAGAGCCAAGAGTAAGTCCTGAGCATTGCAAAACATTGCCCAACACAACACCTTCTCATATTAAAAAAAAGAAAGAGAGAGAGAACCCATATAAAAAATCTGAACACAGGGCCTAATCCATGGCATGAGTTCAAGAACTCTAGAGTCTTATCATTTCTCTGGCACAGATGCAATGGAATTAGGCCAACCAAACTCTTCATCAAAATGTAAGGCACAATCTTGGTGTGTTAATAGAAGACTTGTGGAGTTTAAAATGATTCCCCATTTGGATCACTGACTATAACAAACAAGGTTAAGAACTGGGATGGGGGGCTGGAGAGATAGCATGGAGGTAAGGCGTTTACCTTTCATGCAGAAGGTCATCAGTTCGAATCCCAGCGTCCCATATAGTCCCCCGTGCCTGCCAGGAACAATTTCTGAGCACGGAGCCAGGAAAAAATACCCTGAGCACTGCCGGGTGTGACCCAAAAACCACAAAAAAAAAAAAAAAAAAAAAAAAAAGAACTGGGATGAGCACAATGTTGACTAGAGTTCCCTGCTGCAAATTGTAGCTACCTGTGGGCTGGATGTGAGGCATCACCCATAAGGAGAGGCAAGTAGGATTCTAGAAAGGCCGAGATATGGTTCCACTCTGAGTCATAGGCATGCGGGTGTGAGGAAAGCAAGCCAGGACAAAAGCAGCAGGTGTTGGCTGTCCTAGTAGAAGGGAAGGAGCTAGATATATTGTCATCAAAAATGGCTTTTCTCCAAGACAGGGGGTGGCTGACCTCTTTTGAACAGAGTAAAAAGTGGGTGCTTAAAGTATGTCTAATAAATTTATACAAACATGGACCAAGATAAGCAGATGAAATTTAAGTAGGTCACCATAAAATTTGGCGAACATAAAATTTGAATTCCACATTCCAGCATACACTGCAAAGTCATCTATCATGGTAAAGATATCATTTTAGGTGGGCAGCAAAGTTATAGTGTGCTTTATTTGGGTGCTATAAATTACTTTGTGGATTAAAAGCTTTTAAATTACCTCACAGTGCAATCTTGTTAATCCTACTACAACATGGTTCCCAGTTATTTGTTAATAAATCAAGACCCTCCAAGGAGAAAATAGAATAGGTCAAGCACTGAGAATCCTTTGTATTAATTTACAAAATAAATTTTAGGTTGTCATGGGCAGAATGATATTTCCCTTTCTACATTCTCTTTCTCTCTCTTATGGTCTCTCACACACACAAACACACACACACACACACATACACACACACATACACACACACACACACACACACACGACCTCAAGATCAGGAATTGAGAATGAGAACCTCATTTGGAATTAGAGACCACTAAGAATGTAATTTGGGAAGATGAGGTTGTACTGACATGGGGTGAGTCCTTAGTGCTTAAAAGACTGTTGTCCTATAAGAGAAGAGACAGGAAGAATTTCTTTAATTGAATGAAAAGAGAACTAAAGAGGCCCATGAAAAAAAGGAGGGTGAGATTTGAGTGACGTATCTACAAGTTCAGCAATGGAAGGATCACCTGGAACACCCCAAGCTAGAGGAGGCAAGATTAGATTCTTCATTGTAGGACTCAGAACAAACTATTCCTACCCACACCTCGATTTCAGGCTGCCAGCCTCCGGAACTGGGAGACAATGAGCATGTCTCTTAATCCACCCAGTCATTAGTGCTTTGTTATAGCAACTGCAGGAAACTATTACACAAGTTTTATTTTTCACTCTGTGTTTATAGCCTCTGTTACAAGGCTCAGACATCTGTTAAAACAGAATTCAGAGTTGCATTATACAGGTGCCTCTGCTAATCAAAAAGCAGAGCTTTCCCATGAAAACATTTATAAGTCAAATGGAGTAAAATGAAGAAACAATTGCTATTAGCTTATAAGCAAACACATTTTTGTGTTTTCAGGCACCCCAAGAAAGGCATACAAAATTAGTAAATGACATCTATATGACACTGGCATGTATCTGAACAGAAACTATGTGACACCTGCATAGCACAGCCTATGAAATGCAGATCTCCCTGCTGGCCAAGAGATCTCCCTGCATGACAGAGGAGCTTGATATCAACATTCTGGCAACTCCAGGTGAAGGTTGCTTCTAGTACTGCTGTTGCAAAACAGATGCTGATCCTGGTTTCCATTACAACTTACAGAATCAGAACAGCAATACACTTCAGATTTCTTTTGGTAGTAAAAACAGCTTCCAGAAGTACACACTGAATGTTCTTTCTGCTTATTTGTTTTTGTTTTTTTACTTTTTTTAGTTTGGGGGCCACACCCAACAATACTCAGGGCTTGCTCCTGACTATGCTCAGAGATAACTTCTAGAGATGCTCAGGGGACCAATATGTAGTACTAATTATTGAACTGGGGTCATCCACATCACCACATTCAAGACCTACTCCTTAACCTCTGTACTCACTTTTTTTTTAATATTTTTTATTTAAACACCTTGGTTACAAACATGATTGTGGTTGGGTTTCAGTCATATCAGATGACACCACCCCATCACCAGTACATTTAATATTCTTATGAGGATGGGAGTGTAGAGTGGTGCCATACTCAGTGATCCTAGTCTTACTCCTGCCTATGCAGAGCAGGATCACTCCTGGAGGGCTCAGGGGACCATATGGGGTGCCAGGGATCAAACCTAGCTCAGACACTTGCAGGAAAAACCTTATCCACTGTACCATCGCTTCAACTTCCACACTTAATGTTCTTAATTGAAGTAGCAAAGAGTTCTGTTGGTTGTAAGGCATTCTCTTGGGTAATCTCAAATCAGCACTGTTTGTGTATTAGTCATTAAAGTTTCAACAATGATGCTAAACAATGTGTGATGAAATGCTGTACTAATAACATAGATCTTTCATACAAACAAAGTGGCTTAACACAACTTTCAAAAACAGGAGAGACCACATGTATCTCCCTTTACCAGATTATATGTAGGAGTGCTATTAATTCATCCGTAACTCAATACATCATAGTGGCTCAATACTTATTTGACTAAATGAATGATGTGATCTCAAAACACTGCTGCTGAGATTCCTGTGAGTGGCTGGTTTGTCTTCAGTCTCCAATCCTTTAATAGCAAATTACCTTCCAAACTAATAAGTATCCAGAAGTATCAGATATAAGAAACCAAGAGACTCAGATAGAAGGTGACCTCAAATGTGTCCTTTATTCCTGAGCAGTTTTGATTAACACAATTCTCCTTTTAGATCTTTCATAAATTATATTTAGCTAACTAACTTCCCTGGAATTTTGCCTGGGGAAAAACTCTCTAAAATTAAAACTGTTGATAGTTGATTAAAAAAAAGTTGATAGTTATCAACTTCCAATGTTTGCTATACATTTTAAAAAAATTAATGTATTTTCATTTAAGGCATTGTGATTTACAAAGTTATTTATAGTTGAGTTTTATACATATAGTGTTTTAGCACCAATACTACCACCATTGTCAACCTTCCCCCACCAATGTTTCTCAAGTCCATACCATGCCACTACCACCTACCCCAGCCTGGCATCATCACAAGCCCATGTTTAAATTTGGATCTCATGCTTTAATTTCTGTTAACTCTGCAGGTTGGCTATTTAGTTCTATCCTTTCTTGGCACCACCAATGCAACTGAGTTCCTTGGCTCCTGTCCTTGTTATTTCACAACTGTCTTTCTCCTCCATTCAATTTATTTCCTTCTCCTCACTATACTCTGGGACCAAATATGTTCTAAATAACTCCCCCATTTAGACCATTTCATTTTTTCATGCAGTCATTCTAAATATCACATGTAAGGGACATCATCTTGTATTTATCCTAACTGCTTTTTGATGATACAAGCTGTAATTATCTTTATTTTCTACATCTGCATATATACATGCATGCAAAAAGTAGAGGTATGTGTAAGTTTCCAATATTGATGTATTACCAATTGATTTACTATATTATTGCTTTTTCAATGAAGTTAATGTATCAATTACTATATTATTGCTTTTTCAATGAAGTTAATGTATCAATTACTATATAGAAGCAACCATTTGGTTGATAATAATGCTATCAGTAAATATGCGAACTATTAAAAGGTGAACTAGGGGCCGGAGAGTTAGCATGGAGGTAAGGCATTTGCCTTGTATGCAGAAGGACGGTGGTTCGAATCCCAGCATCCCATATGGTCCCCCGAGCCTGCCAGGAGTGATTTCTGAGCATAGAGCCAGGAGTAACCCCTGAGCACTAACGGTTGTGACAACCCCCCCCAAAAAAAGGTGAACTAAATTTTAAAAAATAGTTTTAAAAGAGGGTCTAGAGCTATAGTACACTGTGTAGGGGACTTGTATGTGGCAAGCCAACCCAGGTTTAATCCCCATAATTTCCATAATCCCACATAATCCCTTGAGCACATCAGAAGTGATTCCTGAGCATAGAGCCAGGAATAAGTTCTGAGCATGCTGGCTATGGCCCTAAAACAAAACAAAGCAACAACAAAAAAAAGTTATCCAAAAATCTGTTCATGGGACCGGAGAGATAACATGGAGGTAGGGCATTGCCTTGCATGCAAAAGGAGAGCGGTTGAAATCCCGGCAACCCACATGATCCCCTGAGCCTGCCTGGAGTGATTTCTGAGTGTAGAGACAGGAGTAACCACCGAGAGCTGCCGGGTGTGACCCAAAAACCCAAAAACAAACAAACAAAAAAAAAACAAAACCAAAAACAAACCAACAAAAAATCCAAAAATATGTTTACTAGGTTTGCTCTCCAATCTTGTGTTCTCCTTCGAACATGTATTTCATTGCTTGCCTCTATCTTTTTCTTGCTTTTTCCACTCTGAAGAAGACTTGGTCCCTCGGTTCTCTATTGAACATGTACTTTCTCTTTTTCTCGCCTCACATCTTTCTATTAGTTTCATTCAATAAAAACTATTTTGCTTCACAAAAAAATCGTTCATATATATTTTTCAGAAGTATTTGACATCAAAATCATTCAGGATGTCTAAATAAAAATATCTTATTTATACTCACTAGAAAAAGCTGTCTTTTGTTATTTCTTCTTGGATGCAAATTGAGTTCTTTTTTAAATAATATCTTTATTTAAACACCATGATTACAAACATGTTTATAGTTGGGTTTCAGTTATAAAAAAAAAAAGAGCACCCCTTCAACAGTGCACTAACAGAGTAATTGAGGTTTCAACTGGAACCAGCCAGTGCACCTCAGTAATCGTCTAAAGAATCAGATGGGAAAAAACATGACTGTGTGCTCCCCATCTGTTTCCCAGATTGCCTTGAGGAAAGCTCCAGAAAGTCCAGGTTTTTATGGAAGCTAACCTTCAAATCAGTTACAAGAAATAGACACTAACTGCACTGGCCACACTACTGAAAACATACTTCATATTCAACTCTTACAATCTTAGTTATCTGGGACAATTTCAACACCAGGAAACCAGAAAACAGAAATCTGTCTGACTCATCAAGATGCAGAACTTAAGGCAAGAATCGCAATACTCAGTGCTAATAGGAATTTCTTTCTTTTTTTTTTTTTTTCATTTGCTAAAAAGGGCTAGTTTAGAAAATTCTTTGGGTGGTGGTGGTATTGTGGTGGTGGTGATAGCAGGGTCAATATCTGTCTACTTAAAGCTTTCTCCAGGCTCTGTGCTCAGGAATCACTCCTGGTTGGATTCAGAAGACTATATGCAGTGCTACGGTTTGAACCCAGGTTGGACATGTGCAAGACAAGAACCTTACCTGTTGTACTATTTCTTTAGATGCCAAATTTGGATTTTTAGATGTAAAGCAAGCTGTCATTTAAATTGGAAGCAACCTACTTAAAATAAGCTACTCATATATGACTGAAAATAATACTTTCTAAAAAATATTTTTTAATTCTTCCATGTTTAAATATTTAAGACATAATACTCTTGCCCAAAATGAATTTTGTCTTTTGTGTTTGTTTGTTTTTTAATTTTGGACTTTGGGGCTTACTGATACTAGGGATAGTAAGGATTCCCTTAAGATTAACCCAGAAATGGCTTAACCCATTTTCTCCCACTCCTTATTGTAATTCCTGACTGCATATTTGAATTTCACTTTTAAAATAAAAGACTATAGACTATTCAAACAGTACAGCAGATAATACACTTGTCTTGAACTCAGTCAACCAAGTTTGATCCCAGACACCTCATATGATCCCTCAAACCCAATAGGAGTAATCCCTGAACACAGTGCCTGAAATAAGCTCTGAGCATTGAGCCAAAAACAGAACATAATAATGTTAAAATATACTTAAAAATAAAAGAAGTTTGGGGGCAGTGTGATAGTACAATGGATAGGGTATTTGCTTTGCACACAGCTGATCTGGGTTCAATCTCTGGCATCATATGGTCCCCTGGACCTGCCAAGTGTAATCCCTGAGCACAGAGCTAGGAGTAAGCTTTGAGCACAAATGGCTGTAGCACCCTCTCCCTATAAAAGAATGAAATTTGAATATTTGAAGCCTTATAGCATACTTAATAAACAATTGTTGCATTGTGTGCATGGTAAATTCTAGATTAAAAGACCTAGTGACTGAAAACTGTAGGGACTACAACAGGTAAGATTTTCCTCTTGGTGAGTGTACTGGGGAAGAGAAGAAAGCATTAAGAAGGATGCCTGGTCTTCAGAATGTACTCAACTCTCATGACTTTTAACTGCTTTTTGAAAACAGAAAACATAAACAGAAAAACCATCAAATTAGTCCCATCAATCCTGTGGCTAAATGACAAGGGATCCTGAGGCTATGGCAGATACAGATTCATAAAGGACTCTAAGTAAATATGTCACAGCCCTCACCAGGCTTCCTGGCACCCCTGACTACCAGCACTGCAGGCCCCGTCTTTCCTAAACCACAGCCAGAAGTATTGGCACAGCAGGACCCACCACATCTAGGCTTGTCTTTCTTCCTTCCCCAGTACTCCTGGAAACCTTCAAGGCTGAAGTTTAGAAATTTCCTCTATTTGCTGGCCACATCCTGACCTTGCAACCATGTCAATTTTAGAGTTTGGGGTTTTTTGTTTTGCTTTGTTTGTTTGATTATTTGTTTGTCTACTATGAGCTCTCTACTTCAGTTCACATAAACTTCCTTCATTTCATTCTTCTCTACAATTACATAAAGCTTTTATTTTACTTTTTTTCCCCCTTTAAGCACCAATTTACAATACTATTCATAGTAGTGTTTTAGGAATATAGTGTTCCAATACCACACCCACTACAAAAGTGTCAGCATCTTTCCACCATTGTTCCAGGGTCCTCACCACCCACATCTATCCCACCCTACTGTGTTTCTTTATTGGCCATATGTGAGAGGAGTTAATGTGTTTCTGTCTCTCTCCTCTAACTTAATTCACTCACCATGATGCACTCTACGTCCACCCACTAGCAGCTATCAGTTGTTTTAGATTTGAAATTTCCTCTGCTTTTCTTCAATGCAGACTTTGGCTCGCACCAGCCCATGGACACACAACCCCCACTCCTCATAGTAGCAGTGGCCTTTGCTTTTTCTTTTTAAGGGATTTTTTTTTTTAGCCACCTGGCTGTGGTCAGTGCTATCTCCTGGCTTTGTGTCCCAGGTAGTGCTCAGGGAACTTTACATACAGTGTTGGAGATTAAACTATGCTTGGCCACATGTAAAGCAAACATCTTAATTGTTGCACCATCTCCAGTCTAGGTTATTTCTTTTTCAATTTTGAACATGCTTATAGAAATGATAATGTTGGCAGATAATATGGGAACTTTTTCTGCACAGCACATAACTACACATATTAGATAATCTTTTAAAATTACGCTAGGAGACACATTAATATCAAATATATGTTTTAACTCAGGAGCTATATATAGCCTTAGAAAAGGAGAAAGGTTTGGACCTGCCACAGAAGGCTGAGAGTGGAAGGAAAAGAAAAGCCCACACATCCCAAATGAAATCCAGTCTCCTGCTCAAGCTCCTTCCTGCCCATCCAGGCTCTTTTCCTCTCTGTCTCCCAAGTTTGGCCTGATCTTGTTCATGATCTTCTAGTTGGACACTCTAAGCTTCACTATTCTGATTGGATTCTTCCTTCCAGGGTGCACTGGGCTCACTTCCTCCTGTCCCAATGGAGTAGGGTGAGGGAATCCTCATATCTCTCATCCTCTATTGAGTAGGTCCTCACCCAGCACATAGCATCCTAGAGAGTTAGGACTTTGGGGTTTATTTAGACTATGAGAGATCTGTGGAAGTAAATGAGTGAGAATGAGCCCTAAATGAGTATGTAGAGCCTTAACATTAGAACTCACTTCCTGGTGGAGCAGAGAGATAGCACAGTGGGCAGAGGTCTTGCTTTGCATGCAGACTTATCCAGATTCAAATGATCCCTGAAACCCTGCCAGGAGTGATCCCTGAGCAATACTGGAGTAAGCGCTTCTTACTTACTATAAGGTGTACCCCAAAATAGTTTATAAAAAAGGACTTGCTTCCTCATGGATGACATTCTTTTTTAATAATAATATCTTTATTTAATAAATACACTAATACTAAATACACTAAATTTATATTTATTTATAATACTAAATAAACTTTATTTAATAACTATACTAAGAACTATCATAACAATGGTAATGAGTAAGAGAAGTACAATACCTACTTCGAATACAGTCAGGGGGTGAGAAGAATGGTGGGGGAGACATTGGTGGTGGGAATCTTCCACAGGTGAAGGGGGCTGTTTTTTTTTTTTATGACTAAGGCCCAACTGCAAACATGTTTGTAATTTTGAAGATTAAATAAAAAGAAATTAAAAAGTAATATCTTTACTTAAGCGCCATGATTACAAACATGTCTGTAGTTGAGTTACAGTAGTAAAAAATGATTGTCACAGGCTGATTGGTTCTGACACTAAGTCCTCTCTGCTGGTGCAGACTGTTTTGAAAATGTTCCTTTAATAGACAGCTTTAAAAAAAAAAAAACCTTCCTTTGGCATTTCGGGACTTCATAAACTTGGTGCCTTCTTAGGTCTCAGGATTTGTTAACATGGGGGATGTAGCACATGCACTCTTTACCAGTGCAGCATTCCCACTACCAATGACCCCGTCACCTTCCTCCCCACTTCCTCTGCCTGAATTCAAGACAGGCATTCTATTTCTCTCACTCACTACCATTGTCATGATAGTTTTTGTGTAGTTATTTCTCTAACTGAATTCACCATTCTTTGTTTTAAGTTTCAAACCATGGGCCGGTCCTTCCATCCCTCATCTCTATTGTCTCTGGGTATTAATACAATAATGTCCTTTATTTTTTTAAAATCCCAAATATGAGTGAGACTATTCTGTGTCTATCTCTCCCCCTGGTTTATTTTATTCAACATAATAATTTCCATGTCCATTCATATATAGAAAAATTTCATGACTTTGTTTTTCCCTTATGGCTGCATAATATTCCATTGTGTATATGTACCACAGCTTCTATAGCCACTCATCTGTTGTTGGATATCTGAGATGTTTCCAGATTCTGACTATTGTAAATAGTGCTGCAATAAATATATATGTGCAAAAGGCAATTTTATATTATGGGGTTGTTGTTTTTTTTTTATTCCTAGGGTATATCCTAGGAATGGTATAGTGGGATCATAGGGGAGTTCAACTTCCAGTTTTTTGAAGAATCTCCATATTGTTTTCCATAAGGCTGGACTAGATGGCATTCCACACCAGCAATAAATGAGAGTTCCTTTCTCCCCACATTCCAGCCAGCACTGATAGTTCTTGTTTTTTGTTTTGTTTTGTTTTTGTGATGTGTGCCAGTCTCTGTGGCATGAGATGGTATCTCATTGTTGTTTTGATTTGCATGTCCCTGATGATTAGTGATGTGAAGCACTTTTTCATTTTCCTTTTGAGCCATTTGTATTTCTTCTTTGAGAAAGTGTCTGTTCAATTCTTCTCCCCATTTTTTGATGGGGTTAGATTTTTTTTTGTTAAGTTCTGTCAGTATCTTGTATATATATTAGCCCTTTTGATGGGTATTGGGTGAATTGTTTCTACAATTCTGTGAGTGACTAGAATACAAAGGCCACCCACAGAATTGGAAGCTTTGGAGACCTGTGGTAGGTAAGATTTTTAAAGAGCCCCTGACCTTTCAGCAGCTTTGAGGTAGCAAGCCCACCTTTGTTTCAGAGCACAGGGGTCTCTATGTTATTTGGGCGGTAGGAAGGTGTAGCTAAAGAAATTGTTTTGTGAAATGACACCATCTATAAATGAAGCTGGTAAGGTCAGATCCCAAGATGTAGAAGTCACTGGTGTGAGAGTCACTGTGAGTGACTCAGTGACAGTGAGAGTCACTGGTGAGGTCAAAATCACTGAATGTAGAAAGCACTGATGAAATCAGATCTCAGGTATGTAGAGGACTCATAAAGAAGCATCCACCAGCCACTTCAGGAGAGTATCTCCATTTAACTTAGGTGGAAAGGGGATATTTATATTAGGGGTGATAACGTGGAGGGAAAGTAAGGTGTGGACCTTGTGTCAGCCAATTGGATAGACTGTGAGAGGGGATTACAATAGTGTGTGTGTTTTTGTGTTCAGGGAAGGCAGGGTAACGAGATTAGGGAAAGCACAGTGTGTGCCCTAGTTGTTAAAATAGGGTGTGTGCTTAAAGTGGTTGACTACACCCATTATTTAAGGGGCCCACAGACTAAGCTGACCACAGACACTTTCAATCTCCATCACGCCTTTACTCATTCACGGGCAACAGAAAAAGCGTTGGATACCCCAACAGGAGCTAACTGAGCAAAACCAACTCTAAAACACATTTACCCACCCAGTGACCAGTGAGATAGTTCAATGGCTGAAACACATGCTTTCCATATGGTAGACCCTAGCTAGAACCCCCAGAACTGCCTGGTTTTCCCCAAATTACAGAGTAACACCAAGGCACTGAACCAGAAGCAATCTCTTGTGTGTGACTCAAAACACAAATTAGTCCAAACCCAAAATTTGCAGGTCAGTAACCACTACACAAAAGTGAGGAAAAAATGCAAGTTCTAGTATCAATGGAAAAAGGACAATCAGCGAATAATCATTGGGACACACTCTCTTCTCTTTTCTTCACTCAACATACACACTCAACAAACACTCACATTTTCTCATATACACATACACACACTCAAACTCGCATATGCACTCATATGCACACTTATACACTGATGTACACACAAGGATTCACATTAACTCATACAGATACAGTTACATATATATATAGCTACACACTTAAACATGCACTCACAATTCACTCTCTTACTCATACAGCTAAACATACTCACATTTACATACATTCATACATTCACACACATTCACACAGAAAATATTTTATTTATTACTTTGTTTTGTTTAGGACCCACACTGATAGTGTTCTGGGGTTATTCCTGATTCTGTGCTCAGGAATCACTCCTGATGGGCCTGGGGCAAGTGCCCTACCTGCTATACTATTGCTCTGACCACACAGAATGCTTTTTGTTTGTTTGTTTGTTTTTTGGGCCACACCTGGCATTGCTCAGGGGTTACTCCTGGCTGTCTGCTCAGAAATAGCTCCTGGCAGGCACGGGGGACCATATGGAACACCAGGATTCGAAACAACCGCCTTTGGTCCTGGATCGGCTGCTTGCAAGGCAAACACCGCTGTACTATCTCTCTGGGCCCTATTTTTTATTTTATTTTTTTGTTTTTGTTTTGGGGCCACACTCAGTGATGCTCAGGGGTTACTCCTGGCTATGCCCTCAGAAATCGCTCCTGGTTTGAGGACCATATGGGATGTTGCCAGGGGATCAAACCATGGTCTGTCCTAGGTCAGCTGTATGCAAGGCGAATGCCCTACCACTGTGCCGCTGCTCCAGCCCCAAAAATGTTTCATTTTTTGATAAGAGTTAAGTAATATCAGAGTGGTAGAACTTGCAAGCAAGATTATATGTTAATCTGTGAGACTTACAAGAGTACATAGGAAGATGAGGTGTTAAACTAGACAGGGGGCTTTACAAATAAAATTGTCTGAGTTGTGAAAGAGCAGTCTGCTGGGTGAGGCAGGGATTCTCCAGCTTAAAGAAAAGAAAAAGCAGCAGCTGCACAGTCTATGATTATAAATGTCCAGGGACTTAGTTTAGTATCCTTCCAATACTTCTTGAAATAGCTTACTTCTTCTATGGAGTAAGTTTGCTAAAATTCAATAGAACTTAAGCATGGTTCTTTCTTTCTTTCTTCCTTTCTTCCTTCCTTCCTTCCTTCCTTCCTTCCTTCCTTCCTTCCTTCCTTCCTTCCTTCCTTCCTTTCTTTCTTTCTTTCTTTTTTTCTTTCTTCTTTCTTTCTCTTTCTTTCTTTCTTTCTTTCGTCTTTCTTCTTTTTCTTTCTTTCTTTCTTTCTTTCTCTTTTTCTTTCTTTCTTTCTTTCTCTTTCTTTTTCTTTCTTTCTCTTTCTCTTTTTCTTCTCTTTCTTTCTTTCTTTCTTTCTTTCTTTCTTTCTTTCTTTCTTTCTTTCTTTCTTTCTTTCTTTCTTTCTTTCTTTCTTTCTTTCTTTCTTTCTTTCTTTCTTTCTTTCTTTCTTTCTTTCTTTCTTTCTTTCTTTCTTTGATGTACAAAAGCTTCTCAGTTTAATGTAGTCCCATTTGTTTATCTCTGCTTCCACTTGATTGAACACTGGTATTTCCTCCTTGAAGATGCCTTTAATCTCAATGTCATAGAGTGTTTTACCCACATTTTGTTCTATATATCTTATGGTTTCAAGTCTAATATTAGTCTTTAATTCATATAGATTTGACCTTTTTTAATTTTTTTAATAATTTTTATTGTGACCAAAGTAAATTACAAATCTTTCACAGTAATATTTAAGGTGCATAGTGACAATAAATCAGGAGCATTCTCACCACCAGTGTTGATTTCCTTCACCCCTGTTCTCAGCATGCATCCTATATCTCCCTCCTTTGCCCCCCTGACTGCTAGTGTAACTGGTCCCCTCTTGTATAGCTTGTTGTAAATTGGACATCGATTTTGTTGTCATTAACTTTGGGTTTGGTGTTTAAGTCTGATCATTTTTATTTCCACTCAATATTCATATGACTGTTTGGTCCTGGTACCATCCATCTTCCACCCCCTCAATTTATGAGGCAGAACAAGATGATTCAAGTTATGTGGTTCTATTGGAAATAAAAAAGAAAAGAAAAAGAGAATAAAACTGGGAGGAGTCTGTTTAGATGTTACAAATATTAATTTAAAAGAAGAAAGGGAGAAAAGAAGAAAACATAACAAAAAAAACAACGGGGAGTTGGAGTAGTGGCACAAGAGGTAGGGCATTTGCCTTGCACGTGCTAACCTAGGACGGACTATGGTTTGATCCCCCATCATCCCATATGGTCCCCCAAGCCAGGAGCAATTTCTGAGTGCATATCCAGGAGTCACCCCCAAGCATCACCTAGTGTGGCCCCCCCAAAACCCAACAAACCAACAAAACAATTAAAAACAAAACAAACATACACACACAAAAAAAAAACAAACCAGCAACTACAAAAAAGCACTACAATAACAAAAAAAAAAAACAACCTAATAATAACCAAGAGAACGAATTAAAAAAAAGAAAGGAGGGCTGGTGTGGCAAGGTTTTGTGGATTTTTGTTTGTTTGTTTGTTTGTTCATTTTGCAAAGGCACAGTGAGTATTGGGGAAATTAGAAAGGGAATTCCGAAGAGATACTAGGTTTCTCCTCCCTTGAAGCATACTGTCATGGGGACATGACATGACAGGCTTCATACTCACTCTTTTACACACCCCACTTTTTTATGGTGCCAGGAAACTATCCGCTCAGTTGTGGATGATAAAATCAGGCCTCTTTAACTAGACATCTTGGTGTTTACACAGGTCAGAAGATGAAGCCTAGTATAAAGTCTTTCTTTACATTTCTAGAAGTTCTGTTCAATCATTGTTGTTGTAATCAGTGAACTTTTTAGATTTGGGTTTGATTTCAAAGTTTTAATCCATTTTGAGCTGATTTTTGTGTAGGAAGGGAGGTATAGATCAATCTTTAGTTTCTTACAGGTGGTTATCCAGTTGTTTCAACACATTTGTTGAAGACACTGTCTTTGTTCCATTTCAATTTTTTGGCTCCTTTGTCAAATATTAGTTCACCATATATTTGGGGGTATATCTCTGGATACTCTATTTTAACCCATTTGTCTGTACCAGTACCATGCTGTTTTGATCACTATGACTTTATAATAAAGCTTCAGGTTAGGTAAAAAAAAAATGCCACCCAGTTTTTTGTTTTTCAGTATGGATTTTGCTAATCAAGGTCTTTTGTGGTTCCAGATGAGCTTTATAATTGATTGTTCTAGTTCCTTAAAAAATGATGTTTGAATTTGGATAGGAATTGCATCAAATCTATATAGTAATTTAGGTAGGACAGTCATTTTGATTATGTTGATTCTTCCTACCCATGAGCAGGGGATGTTCTTAGGTCCTCTTCAATTTCTTTCTGAAGAGTTTTGACGTTTTCAAGGTATAGGTCTTTCACTTCTCTTGTCAGCTTGATTCCTAGGTACTTAATAATTTTAGATACTATTTTAAATGGGATTGACTCCTTAATGTTTTTCTCCTCTGCTTCTTTATTTGTATAGAGGAATGATACTGTCTTTTGTGTATTGATTTTGTAGCCGGCCACTTTGCTGTATTAGCTTATTGTTTTTAGGAGTTTCCTGTGGACTCTTTAGGGTTTTTCTATGTATATCATCAGATCATCTGCAAAAAGAGATAGTTGGAGCTGGAGTGGTGGCACAGCAGTAAGGCTGTGCCTTGTGCGTGTCTGATCTAGGACCACCGTTTGATCCCCTGGCATCCCACACAGTCCCCCAAGCCAGGAGCGATTTATGAGTGCATAGCCAGGAGTAACCCCTGAGCATCACTGGGTATGGCCCAAAAAAACAAAAAAAAAGAAAAGGTGACTACCTCTTTCTCTATCTGGATTCCTTTGATTCTCTTCTCTTGTCTAATTGCTATTGCTAGAACTTCTAAAACTATGTTAAATGAGAGTGGTAAAAGTGGGCAGCCTTACCTAGTTCCCAACCTTAATGGAAATACTTTCAATTTTTCACTATTAAGGATAATGTTGGTTGTGGGCTTTATAGATAAATGTAAATATCTTGTGGATGGTTTCTTCCAATTCTTTTTTGCTGAGTGTTTTCACATGAATGGGTGTTGGATTTTGTCAAATATCTTCTCTGCATCAATTGATGTGATTATGTGATTTTTGTCTATCTTTCTGTTGATGTGGTTGGATTTTGTCAAATACCTTCTCTGCATCAATTGATATGATTATGTGATTTTTGTCTATCTTTCTGTTGATGTGGTGTATGATGTTGATTAATTTGCATCCCTGGGATAAAACCTATAATTGTATAATCTTTTCTGATATATTATTGGATTTGGTTTGCTAAGATTTTGTTGAGGATTTTCACCTATGTTGATTAGTGAGATTGGTCTGTAGTCTTCTTTCTTGGTGGTGTCTTTGCCATCTTTGGGAATGAGTGTGATATTAGCCTCATAAAAGGTGTTAGGAAGGATTCCTGTCTTTTCAATGTTTTGGAAGAGCCTGAGGATCAAGCATGATTCTTTATATTATATATATATATATATATAAACTTTTATATTTTATCTCCCTATCCCAAATGTACTCACTTTGAATTTTAAGCAAGGAAAATATAAATGGGAGTTTATGTTGGCTTTCTAAGATAGTGTACATTTATTTTTCATATTTTAACTTCTCCCTGTGATACATTTAAAAAAACCCATCATTATAAAGGATATTATCAAAATGTCTTTTAAATCCAAGAAGTCAAGATTTATGTCCTGCATTCTGGAAGAGCCAGATAACGTCTACTTAGTACTTCTGTCTCTAGCTGGCACCTCTTTTAAGTGAAAATTAGGACTTACCCTCTGAAAAGGTTAGGGAAATATTTGTTATTTCAATTGTGAACCTGATGTGTGGCCTTGGAAAGGTTATTTAACTTCTCCAACCCTTAGTTATCTCATAGTCTCATATGGAGATTACAGTATGGAGAATATAATAATACTTAGTACACAGCAATGCTGCTAGCACTAACCTAAGGAATACATGGACTGTACCGAAGCATTACCTGATGCATTATATATTCTAGAAACAAAAGAAGATCTACTATTATTATTAATTATATCAGCAGTATCAGTTTCATCAAAATCTGCATTAGAAGTTAGTACTGCCAAGAGAACTAAATTGGGATAAAATGGAATCTCTGAACCGGCTGATCCACTCACAACAGCAGAAATGTTCCATAATTACCCAGGTTTCCCCTCTGGTGTCTTGGATAACATCTGTCCTCATGGGAACTTGAATCAAAGCACTTCCTAGCATGCGTAATATTTATAATTTCTGATAACAGAGCCTGACTGATCCCTGCACAAAACAGCATGGATTACCAGGAATCTGGTTAGAAAGTCAGTTTCCTTACAGCTTTCTTTCCTAAGAAGGTGAAGGTGAGGAGTGTTTGCATGTTCAATGTTTCCTTTTGTGTGTATGTGCTACACCTGTTAGTTACTCCTGACTTTGTGTTTAGGGATCACTCCTTGGGGAGTTTACCTTACACATAGAAGGTCCGTGGTCGGTGTTTTGAATCCCAGCATCCCATATGGTCCCCTGAGCCTACCAGGAGCAATTTCTGAGCATAGAGCCAGGAGTAACCCTTGAGCACTGCCAGGTGTGACCCAAAAACAAAAAACAAAAACAAAAAAAGGGGGGGGGGAGAGAGAGAGAGAGAGAAAGAGAGAGAGAGAAGATTTTGGGAGTGGACAAGTGAGATAGGACAGTGATTATTGAACTTGCCTTATATCAGCCAACATAGGTTTGATATGACACCACATGTCGTCCCAAAAGAACTTTCAGAAATAATTTCTGAGTACTGGAGTAAGGTATGAACACTGCCTAGTGTGAAGGAAGGAAGAAAAGAAGGAAGGAAGGAAGAAGGAAGGATGGAAGGAAGGAAGGAAGGAAGGAAGGAAGGAAGGAAGGAAGGAAGGAAGGAAGGAAGGAAGGAAGGAAGGAAGGAAGGGAGGGAGGGAGGGAGGGAGGGAGGGAGGGAGGGAGGGAGGGAGGGAGGGAGTGGGAGAAAGAGGGAGTGAGGGAAGATTTGGTTTGGGGAGGCAACTAGGGTGCCAGCACAAATTGAACCCCATTTCCAGTGTAACTATCTTTGCTAACTTTCATGGGTTGTCCCTAAAGGGTCAGCATTTGTGCATCCTGACTTGTTCTGGCTCACTGCATTGAGTGCTTCTGCCTGGAGTGTCTTTAGGCTCTACAGGGACTCTGCCCTCCACAAAATCCTTACTTTTGCTTTTTTTAAAAGACACACTGCCTGTAAGTTTTTACTTATCAGTTACAATTTATCTCCCTAATGACAATTTACACATCCAACAGGCATGAAGCTAAATTTGCCTTTAACCAAGTTCTTGGCACAGAGTTTTCTCACTTAGGGTAGTTACCCTAATATATACCCTAATATATATATAATATATATAGCCTAATATATATCCAATATACACTTGTTTCTGTTGCCTATCACAAAGCTGAGGGACTCCTAGATAGCTTCTGCCTCTGTTTATGTTGGCAAAGTTCTGTAACTCTTGGAAATTAGAGGCCAGAAAAGACTTTAGGGACCATGAAATGATATTCCTTTTTTTTTTTTTTTTTTTTTTTTTTTTGGTTTTTGGGTCACACCCGGCAGTGCTCAGGGTTGCTCCTGGCTCCACACTCAGAAATCGCTCCTGGCAGGCTCAGGGGACCATGTGGGACACCAGGATTAAAACCAATGACCTGCTGCATGAAAGGCAAACGCCTTACCTCCATGCTATCTCTCCGGCCCCGAAATGATACTCCTTTTAAACAGTGGAGCAAAAGGACATCAACTATATCCTTTCCTTTAGGAAAAAAATTTCTTGGAATCAGAGTGAGAGTATAACAGGTAGGAAACTTGCCTTTCATGCTGCTTTCTGGGTTTGATCTGTGGTACCCCATATGGTCCCCTGAACCCATTAGAAGTGATTCCTGAGTGCAGAATCAGAAATAAACTCTGAACACCAAAGTTTCAGAACAAAAACAAATAAACAAAAAGTCTGCATCAAGGTAGAGTCCAGATAGGAGACTGAGTCCAGATCTCTCATGATTACATTAGAGTTGATAGGATCTTTGCTCTCATTTCTGCAAGTCTGGGAAGGTTCATCACCTCTTCTCAAGTCTCTCTTCCTTTTAGACCCGCCCATCACTGGAGGAAGGTGAAATCTGAGGAACTGGATACAATATGAATCTCATCTTCTTCGAGCCTGAATTTATATTACAGACTCTGCAGCCTTTTCCAGCTTCTAGTCAGTCAGATCTTCAGGGCACATCCCCAGTAGGTATCTCTCCAAGGGAACTGATGGCATAGCCTGTTCTGTTTACAGCAAAGAACAACAGTGACTGCTATTTTGTCCCTTCTTTTCTCAGCTCAAATGTGCAACTAAATAGAGAGGTGACATCAAACAGTTGGGCAAACACAGCTGTCTGGCATTGCCCTGAGCCTCCTGGGAAGAGAAGCAGTTGGTTCTCTTTCAGTGACTCTCCAAAGCAGGCTCTTGTGAAAGGCCATTGTAAAAAGGCCACTGATTACCAAACAGCAAAGGTCACTCTGAGCCTGGCTTTGTTTGGAATCCACTAACCACTGGTTTGACTCAAGAATAGATTCTTAAGTTGGCAACTGAAAGAGACAAGCAGGAATGTAGGGAAAAGGATTCCCCAACGCAATGAGTTTTTGGGAAGAAATAAAACCAATTAGCCCTAAGCTGCCACATTTTGGACACAGGAACTAAGGCCTAATAACTTTTAATTTGCCCTACTACAGACTCAAAGAAGGCTGGACCTTCCTCAGAGAGAAGCTCCAGCAGGAAAAAGTCATGAAAAGGGAAGTCAAATAAGACCATTAACTACTCCAAATCTTCCCTTTGCCAACACCCCCAGTAGCAGACTTTTTTCCCCTTATCAATATATTTATTTAAGCACCATGGTTTTTTTTAGTAGGGTTTAGTCATAAAAAAAGTGCACCCCCTTTACCAGTGCAACCTTCCCACCACCAATGACCCCCGTTTTTCTCCCCCACCCCTTGCCTGTCTTCAAGACAGGTATTCTATCACTCTCTTTCATTGGCATGATAGTTGTTGGTGTAGTTATTTTTCTAACTGCATTCACCAATCTTTTGTGGTAAGCTTTGTATCATGGGCTGGTCCTTTCAAACCTCATCTCTATTGTCTCTATCTTTTACCTACTATCTTTTATTTCATCTTAAGGCTCACAGATGAGTAACCATTTTGTATCTATCCCTCTTCCTCTGACTCATTTCACTCAGCATCATTCCAGAGATAAGAAGATAGTTTAACATATGCAAATCAGGAGCCTGGAGCAGTGACGCAAGCGGTAAGGCATTTGCCTTCCCTACGCTAGCCTAGGAAGAACTGTGTTCAATCCCCGGCATCCCATATGGTCCCCCAAGCCAGGAGCAATTTCTGAGCGCATAGCCAGAAGTAACCCCTGAGCATTTGTGTGCCCCCCACAAAACCATATACAAATCAAACAACATCATATAACATATCAACAAAAGGAATAATAAAAACCATATGATTATATCAATAGATGCAGAGAAAGCTTTTGGTAAGATCCAACACCCAATCATGATTAAACTCTCAACAAGATGGTAATGGAAGGAACTTTTCTTGATATGGTTAAGGCCATTTTTCAGAAGTTTATGGCAAACATTATATTTAATGGAGACAAACTAAAAGCCTTTCCTCTAAAATCTGGTACAAGACAAGGCTGCCACTCCTCATGATATACCCTTGGAACACAAAGACACAATACAAAAATTACCTTTTGGCATACGTATAGTCATTGCAGTGCTATTTACAATAGCCAGAATCTGGAAACAACTCAAATGTCTGAAAATAGATGAGTGGCTAAAGAAACTGTGGTACATATACACAATACAATACTGTGCAGCCATCAGAAAAAATGAAGTCATGAAATTTTCCTATATATGGATGGATATGGAAATTATTATACTGAGTGAAATAAGTCAGAGGGAGAAAGATAAGTACAGAATAGTCTCATTCATCTGTGGGATTTAACTTGTGTTACAGCTCTTTTAGAATTTGTCCAGCAGGCCTTTTGGTCTCCACTGGAAGGCCCTCCTATAAAAATAAATAAATAAATAAATAAATAAATAAATAAATAAATAAATAAAAATAAAAGACAGTATGAGAATAATACCTAAAGACAATAGAAATGAGGGCTGGAAGGGACTGGCCCATGATATGAAGCTTACCACAAGGACTAATGAGGACAGTTAGAGAAATAGCTAAACTAACAACTATCATGACAATAGTTGTAAGTAGGAGAAACAGAATGCCTATCTTGAATACAGGCAAGGGATGGGAGAGGAGGAAGATGGGGGTCATTGGTGGTGGGAAGGTTGCACTGGTGAAGGCTGTTCTTTTTTATGACTACAACCCAACTACAAATTTGTTTGTAATCAGGTGCTTAAATATATTATAAAAATAAATAAATTTTAAAAAATACAAGGCTGCTTCCTCTTGCCACTCCTATTTAACACTGTAAGTACTTGCCATAGCAACTAGTTAAGAAAAAGATATAAAGGCATACAGATAGGAAAGGAAGAAGTCAAGCTTTCACTGTTAGCAGATGACATGATATTATACTTAGAAAATCTTAAAGTCTCCATCAAAAATCTTCTAGAAACAGTATATTTGTATAGCAAAATGGCAGGCTACAAAATTAACACAAAAATAAATGGACTTATTATACACAAATAATGATAGATAAGAAATTAACCTTAAAATAACAATTCCATTCATAATAGTTCCACTCAAATACCTTGGAATTTTGGAGTTAAAGAGGTGAAGGACCTATATTAAAAACAAAAACTACAAAACACTGCTTCTAGAAAGAAAGGAGTACACAAGGCCTCTCTTCCCCTCCTTCTTTCTCTTCCTGCTCTCCTTACTCATTTCTGTCTCCATCTGTCTCTCTACCCCTCCCCTTCCTCAATGCTTTCAAATAAAAGCTATTTTTACATAGCTGCTTGTCTCCTACTGAAAAATACTTTTTCTGTAAGGAAAAGACAGAACACCTTAGAGGCCTGGGTAAGGTCTAGGACTAACTTTGCTTATCTGCAAAGAGCAAGGCTGTGCAGTCTTTTTTTTTTTTTTTTTTTTTTTATCAATCCTTGACTTCCCTAACTGCTTCCCTAGGCATAGATCGGTATGTTCCATAGATGGGACATAAAGTTCTCTCTCTCCAATCCACTTTCACAAAAGTCACCCAGGAACACCTATTGCCTTCACAACCATGGATTATCATTACTACCAACATTTGCTGTTTATGGAGCATGTGTAAACAGAAATGGAATGTCTCCACCTTTCTTTCTCTTTCATTTTCTTTCATTTATTTTTTCTTTTATCTTTCTTTTTCTTTCTTCTTTCTTCTCTTCTTTCTTTCTTCTTTGTTTTCTTCTTTGTTTTCTGTTTTTTTTTTCTATTTTTTCCCTTTCCCTGTCTTTTTCTCTTTTTTCTCTTTTTCTTTGTGTTTTTTTTCTTTCTTTCTTTTTCTTTTCTTTTCTTTCTTTTTTGGTTTTTCGGGCCACACCTGTTTGATGCTCAGGGGTTACTCCTGGCTAAGTGCTCAGAAATTGCCCCTGGCTTGGGGGGACCATATGGGATGCTGGGGGATCGAACCACAGTCCTTCCTTGGCTAGCGCTTGCAAGGCAAACACCTTACCTCTAGCACCACCTCGCCGGCCCCTTTTTCTTTCTTTTTAACTTTTCCTTTTTTCTTTTTTGTCTTTATTTTTAGCATCTCGATTACAAACATAGTATTTGGGTTTCAGTCATATAAAGACTTCATCAGTGCAACATTCCTATTACCAATGACCCCCATCTCCCTCCTCCGTGGTGTTTGAGACAGGCATTCCACTTCTCTCACTCATTGACATTCTCACCAAAATTATCAGTGTAGTTATTTCTGTAACTGCACTGACCACCCTTTTTTGATGAGCTTCATATCATGAGCCAGTCCTTCTAGCCCTCATCTCTATTGTCACTTATGGGCCTTATTACAATGATGTATTTTATTTTTATTAAAACCTATAGATGAGTGAGCCTATTCTGTGTCTATTTCTCTCCCTCTGACTTATTTCACTCAGCATAATAGATTCCATGTACAACTGTGTATAAAACAATTTCATGACTTCATCTCTCCTAATGGCTGCATAATATTCCATTGTATATATGTACCACAGTTTCTTTAGTAATTCATCTATTGAAAGGAATCTTGGTTGTTTCCAAAATCTGGCTATTGTAAATAGCACTTCAATGAATATAGGTGTGAGGAAGGGATTTTTATACTGTATTTTTGTTTTCCTAAGGTATATATCCTCAGAAGTGGTATCACTAGGAGTGAATCATATGGGACATCAATTTCTAGTCTTTTGAGGAATCTCCATAAAGTTTTCCATAAAGGCTGGACTAGATGACATTCCCACCAGCAGTGAATGAGAGTTCCTTCTCTTCACATCCCCGTCAACACTGATTGTTCTTATTCTTTGTAATGTGTGCCAGTCTCTGTGGTGTGAGATGGTAGGCACCTCATTGTTGTTTTGATTAGCATCTCCCTAATGATTAGTGATGTGAAGAATTTTTTCATGTGCCTTTTGGCCATTTGTATTCCTTCTTTGAGGAAGTGTCTCTCCATTTATTTTTTCCATTTTTTTGATGGGGTTAGGTGTTTTTTTTTTCTAGGTAAGTTCTGTCGGTACTGTATATTTTCAATTTTAGCCCCTTACTGATGGATATTGGGTGAATAGTTACACCCATTCTGTGGGTGGCTTTTGTAACCTAAGCACTATTTCCTTTGAGATACAGAAACTTCTCAGTTTAATATAGTCCCATCTGTTTATCTATGCTTCCATTTTTTAAATTTTTTTATTTAAACAAATTTATTACATACATGATTGTATTTGGGTTTCAGTCATGTAAAGAACACCACCCATCACCAGTGCAACATTCCCATCACCAATGTCCCAAATTCCCTCCTCCCCACCCAACCCCCACCTGTACTCTAGACAGGCTTTCTATTTCCCTCGTACATTCTCATTATTAGAATAGTTCGAAACGTAGTTATTTCTCTAACTAAACTCATCCCTGTTTGTGGTGAGCTTCATGAGGTGAACTGTACTTTCCAGCTCTTTTCTCTTTTGTGTCTGAAAGTTATTATTGCAAGAATGTCTTTCATTTTTCTTAAAACCCATAGATGAGTGAGATCTTTCTGCGTCTTTCTCTCTCTCTGACATATTTCACTCAGCATAATAGATTCCATGTACATCCATGTATAGGAAAATGCCATGACTCCATCTCTCCTGCAGCTGCATAATATTCCATTGTGTATATGTACCACAGTTTCTTTAGCCATTCGTCTGTTGAAGGGTATCTTGGCTGTTTCCAGAGTCTTGCTATGGTAAATAGTGCTGCAATGAATATAGGTGTAAGGAAGGGATTTCTGTACTGTATTTTTGTGTTCCTAGGGTATATTCCTAGGAGAGGTATAGCTGGGTCATATGGGAGCTCAATTTCCAGTTTTTGGAGGAATCTCTATATTGCTTTTCATAAAGGTTGAACTAGACGGCATTCCTACCAGCAGTGGATAAGAGTTCCTTTTTATCCACATCCCTGCCAACACTGCTTGTTCTCATTTTTTTGTGATGTGTGCCAATCTCTGGGGTGTGAGGTGGTACCTCATAGTTGTTTTGATTTACATCTCCCTGATGATTAGTGATGTGGAGCATTTTTTCATGTGTCTTTTGGCCATTTGTATTTCTTCTTTGTCAAAGTGTCTGTCCATTTCTTCTCCCCATTTTTTGATGGGATTAGATGTTTTTTTTCTTGTAAATTTCTGTCAGTACCTTGTATATTTTGGAGATTAGCCGCTTGTCTGATGGGTATTGGGTGAATGTTTTCTTCCATTCAGTGGGGGGCTCTTGTATCCTGGGCGCTATTTTTTTGAGGTGCAGAAGCTTCTCAGTTTAATATATTCCCATCTGTTAATCTCTGCTTTCACTTGCTTGGAGAGTGCAGTTTCCTCTTTGAAGATGCCTGTAGTCTCAATGTCCTGGAGTGTGTGACGTACGTATTGTTCTATATATCTTATGGTTTCGGGTCTGATATTGAGGTCTTTCATCCATTTGGATTTAACCTTCGTACATGATGTTAGCTGGGGGTCTAAGTTCATTTTTGCAAGTGGCTAGCCAGTTGTGCCAACACCACTTTTTGAAGAGGCTTTCTTTGCTCCATTTAGGATTTCTTGCTCCTTTATCAAAATTAGGTGATTGTATGTCTGGGGAACATTCTCTGAGTATTCAAGCCTATTCCACTGATCTGAGGGCCTGTCCTTATTCCAAAGCATATATGTTTAGGAGAGTGACTTCTTCCTGCTGTACATATCCCTTGATTAATACAAAATGTCCACCTTTGTCCCTTACAACTTTCCTAAATATAAAGTTTGCATCATCTGATATTAGTATGGCCACTCCAGCTTTTTTATGGGTGTTGTTTGCTTGGATAATTTTTCTCCAGCCTTTTATTTTGAGTCTATGTTTGTTCTGACTATTCAGGTGCGTTTCTTGTAGGCAGCAGAAGGTTGGATTAAGGTTTTTGATCCATTTAGCCACTCTGTGTCTCTTAACTGGTGCATTTAGTCCATTGACATTGAGAGAAAGAATTGTCCTGAGAGTTAGTGCCATCTTTATATCAAAGTTTGGTGTGTCTGTTGGTCAGTCTTGTCTTAAAGTAGGCCGTTCAGTTTTTCTTTTAAGAATGGTTTTGGGGGGCCGGCGAGGTAGCGCTAGAGGTAAGGTGTCTGCCTTGCAAGCGCTAGCCAAGGAAAGGACCACGGTTCGATCCCCCGGTGTCCCATATGGTCCCCCCAAGCCAGGGGCAATTTCTGAGTGGGTAGCCAGGAGTAACCCCTGAGCATCTAACGGGTGTGGCCCGAAAAACCAAAAAAAAAAAAAAAAACCAAAAAAAACAAAAAAAAGAATGGTTTTGGGTCTGTAAAGTTTCTGAGCTGTTGTTTGTCTGTGAAACCATGTATTGTTCCTTCAAACCTAAAAGTGAGTTTTGCTGGGTGCAGTATTCTAGGCGAAGCATTTATTTCATTGAGTTTTGTCACTATGTCTCATCATTGCCTTCTGGCCTTGAGTGTTCTAGGCGAAGCATTTATTTCATTGAGTTTTGTCACTATGTCTCACCATTGCCTTCTGGCCTTGAGTGTTTCCAGTGACAGGTCTGCAGTAAATCTCAAGGATATTCCCATGAATGTAATTTCTCTTTTCGATCTTGCTGCTTTCAGAATTCTGTCTCTATCTGTGGGATTCATCATTGTGACTAGGATGTGTCATGGGGTGTTTTTTCTGGGGTCTCTTTTAGTTGGTACTCTTCGGGCATGCAGGATTTGATCACATGTATTCATTAGCTCTGGTAGTTTCTCTTTAATGATGTTCTTGACCATTGATTCTTCCTGGAGATTTTCTTCCTGGGTCTCTGGGACTCCAATGATTTTTAAGTTGTTTCTGTTGAGCTTATCATAGACTTCTATTTTCATCTGTTCCCATTCTTTGAGTAATTTTTCCATTGTTTGATCGTTTGCTTTAAGGCTTTTTCCAATTTCTTCTGCTGTATGGAATTGTTATTCATCTCATCTTCCAGTGTACTAATTCTATCCTCAGCTTCTGTTAGCCCATGGGAAAGCTCAACCATGTTTTTCTTCAATTCATCTACTGAGTTTTTCAGACCTGTTATTTGACCTGAAATTTCAGTTTGGAGTTTTCTGATTTCTATCTTCATATTCTCTTGATTCTTATTAGTGTTCTCTTCTATACTTTCTTTGAGTTCTTTGAATATCTTCCATATTGCGATTCTAAACTTTTATCTGAGAGACTGACTAGTTGGTTGGTCATGTTCAAGTCATCAGAGTTGCCATCATCATTCTCTATGTCTGGCGCTTACCTGCGTTGTTTCCCCATTTGTTACACTTGTATTCTGGCTTTTTCTACGTGTTGTGGTTATATTCATTGGCTAAATGATGTGCATGGCCGGGAAGTGAAGCGGAGCAGCCGTGCTTTTGGCTACACCCTTTCTGGGCTTGTAAACTCACCTCCAGGGAAGGCTCCAGGGAAGGCAAGCCTTCGGCAGATGGGCCACACACAGGATAAAATCAGGCCGTAGACGGAGCACAGCACAGAAGACATGCAGATAGGGCTGCTGGCATCTGAGTTCCAGCAGAGTTCAGCGCTTCCCCTTTCTGGGCGTGTAAAGTCAGCCATTTCTTACTCACTCACTTGCTCGCTGGGTAGCTTCAGAATGTAGTTTTTTGGGGGGTTCACTTCCCTGGGCTCTGAGGAGAGCTTCAAAGATTCAGAAAAGACAAAGAAGCACAGGACAAAGCTCCCTTGAGGTCCTCAGTTTCCTCAGAAGAAGCACAGCAGGGCAGAGACTCCGCAGATGAAGCAATCAGCACTTCACCTGGCAGTCCCCATAGTCAGCCATTTCTTACTCACTCACTTGCTCGCTGGGTAGCTTCAGAATGCAGTTTTTGGGGGGTTCGCTTACCAGGGCTCTGAGAAGAGCTTCAAGGATTCAGAAAAGACAGAGAGCACAGGACAGGGTTCCCTTGAGGTCCTCAGTTTCCTCAGAAGAAGCACAGCAGGGCAGAGACTCCACAGGTGAAGTAATCAGCAATTTACCTGGCAGTCCCTACAGTCAGCCATTTCTTACTCACTCCTGCTTCCACTTTTTTGGAGAGTGCTGTTTCACTTTGAAGATGCCTTTTGTCTCTATGTCATAGATTCATATAGCAAAGTGGCAGGCTACAAACTTAACACTGAAAAAGAAATGAACTTCTTGTACACCAATGACAGAGAATAAATGGACATAAAAAATCCCATTCACTTTAGTGTCACACAAACTCAAATATCTTGGAGTCAACTAAAGATGTGAAGGACCTATACAAAGAAAACTACAAAACCTTGCTTCAAAAAATAAAAGAGGACACATGAAAATGGAGACACATATGCTGCTCGTGGATTGGTATTATTAAAATGGCAACACTCCCCAAAGCATTGTACAGATTTAATGCAATCCTCCCAAAGATACTCATGACATTCTTCAAAGAAGTGTATCAAACACTCCTGAAATTCATTTGGAACAATAAACACCTGCAAATAGCTAGAGCAACCATTGGGAAAAGGAATATGGGAGACATCACTTTCCCCAACTTTAAATTGTATTACAAAGTTGTAGTCATCAAAACAGCATGGTACTGAAATAAAGACAGACTCTCAGATTAGTGCATTATTCAGAGAATGTGCCCCAGATATACAAATCAATTTATTTTTGATAAAGGGGCAATAAATGCAAAATGGAGTAAGGAAAGCCTCAACAAATGTTGTTGGCACAATTGGTCAGCCACTTGCAAAAAAGCGAACTCAGACCTCCATTTAACACTATGCCAAAGGTCAAATCCAAATTGATTGAGGACCCTTTATCAGGCCCAAAACTATAAGCTATATAAAAAAACACTCCATGACACTGAGTCTTTTTATTTCCAGCCATACCTGGTGATGCTCAGGGGTTACTCCTGGCAATATGCTCAGAAACCACTTCTGGTTCAGGGGATCATATGGGAAATCGGGGGATCGAACCACGGTCCGTCCTAGGCTAGCACATGCAAGGCAGATAGATGCTTTACCGCTTGCGTCACTGCTCTGGCCCCTAGTCTGTCTCTTTCTCTCTCTTTTATCTTTCTTTTTCTTTCTTCTTTCTTTTTCTTTCTTCTTTCTTTTTTCTTCTTTCTTTCTTCCTTCCTTCTTTCCTTCTCTTCTCTTCTCTTCCACCTCACAGTGCTCAGGAGTCCCTCCAACTAGTGCTAGGAAATGGAACCAGGACTGGTCATAAGCAAGGCAAGTGTTTCTAGTCCTATCTTTCTGGCTTGAGAATATGTCCATTTTGAAGAAGCTTAGTAAACAGAATGCACATATGTGTTATTCCATTTTGGCTGATCAACTAAGCATCTATCATAGTCCTGAGCAGGGTTAACCAGACCCAAACAAACTTCAATTTTAGAAAGAATAAATTTTTAAAAGAATTCGATTTAAAAAGAATGAATGAAACTGAGAGCTCAATCCTGAGACCTTGCATAGCCAGGTGCTATGAGTACTGCATACAAGTACAGATAGTATGCACTGCTCATCCCTTAGAGGAGGCAACATTCGGGGACTGGCTGCTTCAAAGCAGAGTTCCTCTGTGAAAAGAAACTGATTCCTGTGCCCCATTTTATGAGGTATATCACCATTTTAATGAAGGGAAATCTGGCTTCTCTCACTGCTCTTTTTTTTTTTTTTTTGGTTATTTTAGGAAGCCTGTTTCCAACCCCACTTTTTACCATATCTGTGTATTCTATTACCTTGACATGTTTTGTCACATGTAACTATCTGCTCCCCTTCCTCTGCAGCAGTTGCCAATGCTTCTCGGCAGGAGCCAGAGGATAAGAAGTCAAACAGGCCATCTTCCTGGCAGGAAAATGACCTGGCTCCTCCACCAAGCTCCAAAAGAAAATAATGGCCACTGATATTTCCCAGTAGTCTGGTCCTAGCTAATATTTCTGTGGCATTTTCAGAAAGGGACTAGGGGCAAATTCCCCTTTCTGCATGAACTACAGCAGCCCAAACTACCCACTACATCCTCCAACAGAAACAGCTCAGCTCTGGAACTTAACCTTATCAAACTTCCAAGCCACCAAATTAGTTTTATGTCTATAAATCCTAGATGTATGGCCATGCAACACTTCAATATCTTATAGTAGTTGTTGTACTGTTGTATCACAAGAAATCTAATGGGGAAAGTTTTATAGTAATTAATCAGCCTCAGTGAGACTAAATGGTAAAACAGAAGGCTCAACTACAAGCCATAAATCCTTAGATACTAACTTTAGTAACAGCATAGAGAGAAATAACAATAATTTCAAATTGACCTGTGTTGATCTAAAATTTGATCATTTCATTTGTCTTTTTTTGGGGGGAGGTCACACCCGGCATCACTCAGGGGTTACTCCTGGCTCTATGCTCAGAAATCGCTCCCAGCAGGCTCGGGGGACCATATAGGATGCCAGGATTCGAACCATTGTCCTTCTGCATGCAAGGCAAACACTTTACCGCTGTCTATCTCTCCAGCCCCTCATTTGCCTTTTTGATGTAATAAGCAATATGAAGTGAATTTGTACCTGCATTGCTATGGTGATGGGTGGGGTAAAAGGAAGATCACACTGATGGTGGGATTTGTATTTACATATTTAATGCCTGACATGACTGTGTAATTAACAACTTGGTAAATCATGTTATTATAATAAAAATTAGGAAAAAATTCACAGAGTCCTTTCCATCCCTGACTGTTTTTTATTTTTGCCTCTGCCTCTTCATAGGGTGAGAAAGACACAGACACTTTTCAAGTGCTAACAGTTCAAGATTCTCCTAGCTCAACCCATCAGAATGCGGCACCAGTCTGGGACCCACCCTGAGCTTATGAGGTTATAAGTGCTTATTGCTGGGTCAGAGAGCTAGGACAGTGGTTAAGTGACTTGCTTTGCATAAGGCTATGACTACAAATCTGGTTCAATTTCCCAGAACTATGTATGGACCACTAAGCACTGTCAGAGGTGGCCCCTGAGCACCATTGAGTGTGCCTTAAAAATAATAATAAATGTAAAACATATTAAGTGAAAGTGCATTACTATATCAATTTGAGAAGCTAAACTTCTCCTAGGTGGACCATCCCTATTTGCTCCCATTTGAATGTTGATGTGCCCCTTGGCGTGGAGGAATATATCAGCTTTCATCAGCCCAGCTCCACTGTATAATTCCCCTCCCATTAAAGAATTCACTAACTGTGGAAATTTTCCCACAGGCACAACTAGACTCTTTCTCTCACCACACTAGAGTTTACTGAAGAGCTGCAGGGATCCATCCTCTGGCATCCTGTGAGATCCATATAGCATCTTCCTGAGCAATTCCTATACAGGGACTACTGTTCTTGGGAAGAATTCATAGCTTTGGTGCTGTCCTTGTTTCATTGGAACTGAAGCATGCAGACAGGTAGAGAAGAAATTCCCATGGCAATGAGTTTTGGGGATGTAGTGAAAGTTCTTGAGATGGGCCAGACCAAGAGCACAGAGTGTTGGGTGTTTGCCCAGCATGCAGCTGACCCAGGTTTGATCCTAGGCTTCCCATATGGTCCCTCAAACTTACCAGGAGTAATGTCTGAGCACAGAACCAGGAGTAACCCCTAAACACTACTGAGTGTTGCACAAAAAAAAAATGGGGGGGGCAGAAAGATAACATGGAGGTAAGTAAGGCATTTGCCTTGCATGCAGAAGGACAGTGGTTTGAATCCAGGCATCTCATATGGTCCCCCGAGCCTGCCAGGAGCGATTTCTGAGTGTAGAGCCAGGAGTAACCCCCTGAGCACTGCCAGGTGTGACCCAAAAACCAAAAACCAAAAAAAAATTGGGGGGAATATAAGAAAACATGAGATAAAATTTGAAGAAATTACCCTTTTATTAGCCTTAAGCTGCTAAGAGCATTACTGCCAGAATCTTTCTTGTGGACAGTGATTAAAGCCTATTAAGAACTGGTGTCATTGAAAGTGCCAAGAAGGCTGGACCTCTTCTTCAAGAGAAAAACCTATCAAGAACAAAGTACAGGAAAGTAAAGTCAAAGAAGACTATCAATTAGCCCCAACTCTACCCCTAGCAATGGACTCTTACTTAGCTAGAAATCCCTGTAAGAAACAAGTTGGGAAAATCCTTTTAAAAGTCAGCATAGAATAAGGGGATATATAATATGGAATATACACAGCTAGCAAAATAATGTCTACATCTGTAGTGACTATAAAAAGATAGCTAAGATACATAAGTGGAAAACATGGGCATTGAAATATATATAATAAGCTTGATTATTAAAATATATTATTTATATAATCACATAAATGTCTAAAAATACCTTGCACCTTTCACTAACCTAGGACAGACTGCGGCTCAATCTCCCCATGTCCCATATGGCCTGCCAAGCCAGGAGTGATTTCTGAGCGCATAGCCAGGAGTAACCCTTGAACATCACTGGTGTGGACCAAAACAAACAAACAAACAAACAAACAAACAAACAAACAAGTCTAAAAGGCACAAACTATTAATAATGGCCATTATTTATTCAAACTTTTAATTTTAGAAAGGCAATAATGGTATTTCATTTTTCACTATGTGTATGAATGTATATATAACATGTATGAAACATACCTGAAGTAAAAATAAAAAATATAGTTTAAATATAAGGGAGTGAGGGGTAAATACAAAATCTAAATTGCATTTAAATACTCTAATTCTCAAAGAACATCTCTTTAATATTCTATAAACATTTAAAGGGGGGAAAGAAATTGAAAAGAAGGCTCATTTGAGTGAACAGCAGTTAACCTTTATAAAATCTCAAAATAATCAGTGCACAAAGATGACTCATTTATTTGAATGTGAAAGCCTGTAGGGAGCAAGAATTAACATTTCCTGAGAGAAACTGGATCTACTGGGTAGAACATTCTTGAACTAATCTTTCTTGTTTATCAGATTTTTCTATTAATAAGGTCTGAAAGGAACAGTTGTGCTTTCATGATGTGTTTCTGTTTGTTATTAAACAGTAGCTGATATTTCAATCCATAGCAGTGTTCTAAATACTGAGAGACAGTCTTAAGGATATATCTTCCCTTCTTTCCACCTTAAAAAATCACTGCCAGGATTATTAGATCTTCTGAGTCTTGGGCCTCCAACAAAGTGATACTGGCTGGACTTTGAAGCTTACAAAGAGTTAGATCTTCATGTTAGGATTGTACATGATGAGCTACTGCTGGGTTCTTGGCTCTGTTCCACAGAATACTCTCTGAGATATTTTAACTCCCTCCTGATGACAGACTCCCTCTAAAGCTCTAGGATTCTTGGTGCAAAATAATTCTGAGTTCGCCTCACAGGTTCCTCCTTAAGAGCAAAGAGATGGGCTTGGTAATTTGGCACTAATTGTCCCTCTGATTCAGTAACTCCTAAGGACAGGAGAAAGCAGCAGTGAGCAATGAAAAACATAATTATTAGACAAACGTAAGTGGGAGGCAGATCTTGTTTTGGATTCAAGGGTAAGAGATATATCTTTTTGCACTGCATACATTTTACTCTTGTAGTACTGGAATTGAGCTTACAATTCTCTCAAGCACTGTGCTAGGGATATGATGATAAACAGTGAGTGGTTCATACCTAAGTCAATCTAGGAGGAGGCTTTCCACAAGGAACTCGTCTGCCTTCCCTACCCCACCTCAAGGGTTTGACCAACCCAGATTCAAGCTGGGAATTAAATGATTTGATATATGACAGGTGTTTGCCTCATAGCATGTAACAGAGCAGTTGACTATTACTCTTACATTTCTTCCTGAAGAAATTTGTCCTATCGTGACCACCATGGTCTTTGAAAGTAAAAAGGAAGTCTTAGTTTCTCTCTGCTGTAATCAGCTCCATTTTATCTATTCCCATTATACATTTCAAACATTTCTGCAAATTACTGGGTTCTCTTTAAAGTTTCCCAAGACCATAATTCCTACCCAGGCCTTGAACTCACCAAAGACTAAGAGATAATGAGAACACCTGGATAAATGGTCACATAAATAACCTAAAAGGTCTTCAATAAATAGACAACCTCACTATACTAAACAGGGGTTGCTTCAAAAACAAGCACCACAATTCGTCTTATTTTAGGAGCACAAAAGGCTCTGTAAAACTAATAGGAATCCCCACAGTCTCTGTAACAATATTACATTTAAGAAGACAAAAAGCCCAATTTTCATTTAAAAGGACCTACTCAGGATCCTTTTTTTAATTCAGTCCTAAACTAAGTTTCCTTCCTGGTTGGGATTTCTTTTTTTCTTCTTCTCAATAAACTTTTCTATCTAATCTGAGTCTGACATCATCATAACAATTTTTGCTGAAAACTCAGCAACACACGCACGCACACACACACACACACACACACACACACACACACCACCATGCTAATGGCCCAACTTCACTACTTTTCCACTAATCTCTGTACTAACTGCTCAAAACTCCAGGTGTTCCTGTTTTAGGGCTGAGATCACTGGAGTCTTTTGGGGAACAGGGTGGGTCACACAAAAACTCCCATACTGCCTCTGTACTTCCAGAAGCCCCAGTAGCCACATCTATGACCCACAGCTGCCATGTCAGCTCACACAGCCCAGCTCCACAGATCTTGAAATTTCTGAAGTGTGCTGCCGCATTAGCAGCCATGTGATACTTCCATATTTTTAATACTAACATCTCAGTAGGAACACAGAAAATTAGATGTAAATTATCATAGAACCCACCTAACATAACAAACCAATAACAGAATGCTCAACTACCCCAAAACAGCTTAGAAAATCTTCACCCAATGACTTAATGATCCCATTGTGAGATATGATAATTTTCACAAATTGTCTTTAAATAGTCTTTTTTTTTTTTGTCATTAAATTAACATTTAGTTGTAGCAAGTAATATTAAGTGCCTATTCATACTTTCGAAGGGGCAGTCTTGAGAGAGGGTGTGAAACTGGGGACAATGGCAAAGAACATTTTACAGTGATAGTAGAATTTATGTTGGAATACTGAATGCCAGAAATAATAGTATTATGAACAACTTTGTAAATCATGGTGTTTAAATACTTTTTTTAAAAGTTCAACAGAATGAATAATGACCTACCAACTCCAGGACACATAGAATTTGTCCTTTGGAGTAGGGTTGGAGATGGGAGAAAACAACACCCCCTTCTCAGGAGGAAAATACGAATGCATTTAAAGGTATTTTCAGTCCCAAAGCTTTTATGCTCACGGACCACTCCTGGTGGTGGTTGAGGAAGGGGGATACAAGGAACTGAACCTATCACAAGGTATGCACTTTACCTACTGTACTCTCCCCAGCCCAATGCCACAGATTCTTTAGACTTTGTTCTTGAGTATGTCCACTTACCTAAATCTAAAGCAAACTGCTCTGACTTAAGAACCATCTCTGGGGCCTTGTGGGGCTCTTTAGGTCCAAATATTATTCATTTGGTTTATGTTTAGTTTGGGGGCAGCACTTGGTAATGCTCAGTGGCTCTCCTGGCTCTGCCCAGTAGTGACCCTGGCAGTGCTGAGGACACCATATGTGGTGCTGGGGATTTAAACTGAGGTCTCCCCTTTACATCACTAATCTAACCTTCCTAAAATAACCAAAAATACTATTGAAAACATAAAATGGAGCACATAGCACTTTACTTCATAATCTTTTCATTGACTTCTTATTTTTGTGGTACCCACACTGAAGTATGTAAGGAAAATAGTACACAATTTAAAAAAATGTATATCATTCTTATTTTTTCCTATTCCTAGTGCATGTAAAGTTAGTTGTGCATGTAAAGTCAGCTGATAATATCAACACACACAGACAGTCATTCTTTTTTGTTTGTTTTGGGTCACATCCAGCAGTGGTCAGGGGTTACTCCTGGCTCTATGTGCAGAAATTGCTTCTGGCAGGCTCTGGGGATCATATGGGATTCTGGGATTCGAACCACTGTCCTTCTGCATGTAAGGCAAATGCTCTACCTCCATGCTATCTCTCCAGCCCCAGAAACAATCATTCTTAAATAATGAGTTCTATATTAGCACATTAATTTGACATGGATTATTTAGAAAATGGACTGGAGATAGAATCTACTTATTGTGGTTGACTAAATGTCCTTATGTGCTTCATTTAGTCTTAATGCAAAATGGTCATTTCCATTTATCTTTGAATAGACTTCTAAACACCTGCCACTGGATTTCCAAATAAGATCCAAACTTGGAAAGCCAGGAGATTAGGCAGAAGATTAGGGCCTGCTAAGAACCACATCATCCTCGGGCATCACTGGGTGAAGCAGTGAAGGATCCCAGGACTGCCAGGGTAGCTTGGGTATCCCCAGCAAAACAGAACATAAGGAACAACATATGCTTGGGCTTTTACTGGCTGGCTTAGCCAAAAATCAATGGTGGATCCCCAAACCTTCTGAGTACCACTTGGTTCCAGCTTCTCACCTCAAAAAAAAAAAAAAAAAAAAAAAAAAAAAAAAAAAAAACATACAAAACATACAAACTTTCCCCATAGTTTGCACGGTTCTAACTGGTGAAGCCTTTTTCTCTCAGGGCTGTTTTCTTACACTTCTCCAATCAAGTCTTTGCTTATCTCAGATACAAAAATTCCACATGCCTCAGGTCTTTCAATTTCCATCTGCCAGGCATGTGGCTCTATCAGGGGTCCTCAAACTTTTAAACAGGGGCCAGTTCACTGTCCCTCAGACCATTGCATTGGAGGGTCTGACTATTGTAAAAACAAAACTTATGAACGAATTCTTATGCACACTGCATATATCTTATTTTGCAATGAAGAAACAAAACAGATACGAATACAGTATGTGGCCCGAGGGCCGTAGTTTGAGGACCACTGCTAGACTCTCACTGATGTGCTATTTCTTGTTGTTTTGGCTTCACTGTAATCTGTTTTGGACAGCAGGGCACACTCAGCTGTGCTCAGGACTTACTCTTGGCTGTTCTCAGGAATCACTCCTGGCAGTGCTCAGGGGAGCATATGAAGTCCTGGAGACCAGGTTGGTTGACTGAGTACAAGGCAAGTACACAGCTTGCTGATTGTAAGGCAATCTGCTTTCCCTTGGGGGCCCTCTACCAATAATGTTAAGTGAGAATTTAAATTGTTAAAGCTTGATTCAGAGCTGTTATCTATCCACTTACTGTTTAAAACATACAATAGAATTTAAATTACCATGATTGTTGAGAAAATCGAGGAAACACAAAATAGAGAATATTAATTAATCAAAATATTTTTTGCTTTTTGGGCCACACCCAGTGATGCTCAGTAGGTATTCCTGTCTATGCACTCAGAAATCACTCCTGGCTTGGGGACCATATGGGATGCCAAGGGATTGAACCTCTGTCCGTCCTAGATCAGATGCGTGCAAGGTGTGCTGCACCACCACTCAGGCCCTATACATTAATTTATTTTTATTTTATTTAATTTATTTTTAATAATATCTTACTTATTCACCATGATTACAAACAAGTTTCTAATTGGGTTTTAGTTATAAAAAATACTCCCGGGGCCGGGGTGGTGGCACAAGAGGTAAGGCATCTGCCTTGCCCATGCTAGCCTAGGATGGAACGCATATTGGTTTTGATGAGGTTTTGATGGGGTAAGATGGTTTTTCTTGTTAAGTTCTGTCAGTACCTTATATATCTTAGATGTTAGCCAAAAAAACAAAACAAACAAACAAAAAAAACCCAGAAATTAAAGATACATATCTCACTCCCTACACAAAAATCAATTCAAAGTGTATTAAAGACCTTGTGATTAGACCCAAATCCATAAAGGTCATTGAGGAAAACATAGGTAGAACACTCTAAGACTCAATGAAGTCTTCAATGATAGAATGCAAATTGCAAGAGTTATAATATCAAACCTAAATAAATGGGACTATATCAAACTAAATTTTCTGTATGGCAAAAGAAACACAGGCTAAAATTAGATGGCAGCTAACTGAATGGGAGAAAATTTTTGCACTCAACACATCAGATAAAGGGTTGTATTTAGGATATACAAAGTGCTAACAAAGTTTAATTCCACAACATCCTAAAACCCCTTCAAAAAATGGGGAAAGATGGGCCTGGAGAGATAGCACAGCGGTGTTTGCCTTGCAAGCAGCCGATCCAGGACCAAAGGTGGTTGGTTCGAATCCCAGTGTCCCATATGGTCCCCCGTGCCTGCTAGGAGCTATTTCTGAGCAGACAGCCAGGAGTCATCCCTGAGCACCGCCGGGTGTGGCCCAAAAAAGAAAAAAAAAATGGGGAAAGAAAATGAACAGGCACTTCTCTGAGGAAGACCAACAAATGGCCAAAAGACACATGAAAAATGTTCATCATCATTTATTATTACAGAAATGTAAATCGAAACAACGATGAGATATCACCTTACACCAGTGAGGTTAGCACATATCAAAATAATGGGAACAATCTCTGTTGGCAGGGATATGGTGAGAAAGGAATTCTCTTCCACTGCTGGTGAGAATTCTTCATGGTTCAACCCCTTTGGAAAGCAGTATGATTGGTTCTCATTAAATTCCCCTTTTGGGATCTATCCCAGACAGAAAAATATTTATCCAAAAGAAAGTATGCACACCATTACCTATTGCAGTATTAGTATAATAGCTAAGACTTGGAATCAACCTAGATGTCCAACAATAGATGTGTGGATCATGACGATGTAGTATTTATTTATATACAATGGAAAACTACATAGCTCTAAGGAATGATGCTATTTGCAGCAACATGGATGGGACTTGAAGACATTATGATAAATAACGTAAGGCAGAAAAATAAATATAAATACAGATAATATCACTTATATATAATATTTAGAATAACTGCATGAAGAAACACAACGATCTAAATAGCAGTTGTCTCAAAAATTGTTTGCCCCAGATTATAGCAAGAAGGAAAAAGGAGAAACACATAGATTTAAAGAAATCTGCAGCAATGAATACAACTGTTTAGACTGAACAGGTGTTCAATCAACTGCTCTTTATAGATGTCTATAAATTTATAATCTATAAATTTAAATTTATAGATGTCTATAATTTAGGCAACAAAATTTCTAATTTCTGTGACGAGGGCACAGATATAACAGACACTGCGCAGCTCACAATTTATGTCCGTGGTGTTGCTTGCAATTTTGAATTGACAGAGGAGCTGCTCACAATAATTCCAATGCATGGCCAGACTACTGCTAGTGAGATATTTCGACATCTATTTGATGCCATTGAGAATGCAGGTTTGCCACGGAAGAGGTTTGTTGGAATAATAACCGATGGGGCACCATCAATGACAGGGAGGAGAAATGGACTGTGGCACTTGTTCAAAAAAAACTTGAAGAGGAGGGTGTAGAGAAGGCCATTGCTCTTCACTGCATTATCCATCAGCAGGCCCTTTGCAGTAAATGCCTGCCGTGTGACAATGTGATGTCTGTTGTTGTGAAATGCATCAACCAAATCAGAATCAGAGGCTTAAAGCACAGGAGGTTCCGTGCTTTTTTTTAGAGGAAATGGAGTCAGAATATGGAGATGTGTTCTATTTCACCGAGGTACGTTGGCTTAGCAGGGGAAATGTCCTGAAAAGATTTTTTGAGTTGAGAGAAGTGAAAGCCTTCACGGAGCATGGGAATGCTGTTTCTGAGTTGCGTGATCACAAATGGCTCATGGACTTAGCCTTTCTTGTTGACATCACACATAAGCTGAATGTACTAAACAAGATGTTACAAGGCCTGGGGCAGCTTATCACTGCTGCCTATGACAAAGTGAGAGCATTCTCTACAAAACTTGTGTTATGGAAATCCCAGCTCTCTCAGACAAACCTTTGTCATTTCTCAGCATGCAAGGAACTTGTGGATGCAGGCATACCATTCAGTGGTGAGAAATATGTTGATGTTATTTTTAAGCTAGAGAAAAAATTTGATCACAGATTTGCAGACTTCAAAAAGTAAAAAGCCACTTTCCAAATTTTTGTGGACCCCTTTTCCTTTGTTGTGCAAGGTGCCCCTCCTGTGCTTCAAATGGAGCTCATTGACCTGCAATGCAACTCTGATCTCAAAGCCAAGTTCAGGGAGATTAGTGGAAAAGCAGACATGCATGGGCTATTTTTGAGAGAATTGCCCCCCAGCTTCCCTGAATTTTCCCGAATGTTCAAGCATACCATGTGCCTTTTTGGGAGCACATATTTGTGTGAAAAGTTATTCTCCACATTGAACTTCAATAAGTCAAAGTACAGGTCTAGACTTAATGATGATCATCTTCAAGCCATACTGAGGGTTTCAACTGCTTCCTCTCTAAAGCCAAATGTGGTTCAGATTTGTGAGAAGTGCTGTCAAGTCTCTAGCAGCAAGGAATAAGCAAAAGATGCCATGTTCAGAAGAACTGTTCATGATCTTCACTCAATGTTCTATTCATGTTCAGAAGAAATAATTAAAACTGTTAATAATGACGTTTGAGGACTTTTTTGTGTGTGTGTGAAATCCCTCATGAGCCTGCATCACCCCGACTTTGCCTTCTGCAGCCTCCAGGTAAATTGAGTTTGAGACCCCTGCCACAGACTTTCTATAGTGCTCATTTATTATGTTTTTTTTTATTTATTTTCAATTTAAGGTAGTGTACTATTTATTATATCATAATACCCATGATTCCAGTTTGCTTTCAGGAAAGGAACATTGATGTCCAAGACAATACTTCAATAATACTTCATGGTTAATTTCCTTTAACAGTGCTCATTACTTACTGTATTGTTTTGTATTTTTGTTTTTGTTTTTGGGCCATATCCAGCAGTGCTCAGAGCTTATTCCTGGCTCTATGCTCAGAAATCGCTCCTGGCAAGTTTGCATGCAAGGAAAATGCCTTACCTACATGCTATCTCTTTAGCCCCATTTGCTTTGTATTTCTGACTTGAAAATTATGATTGTTTTAAGAATCTTCTATGCACAATCTAACCCAGGAAGCCTTCTTCAGTAAAGTTTAACATCACCAATGATGACTTGTCTAGGAATTGGAAAACCTTTCCATCTGACTTGCCGCCTTTCTATTTTTTTAAGCGTTCTGACCCATCCAGTTGGGTCAGTTTTTCAACTGCAACCTATGGATCAATCTTCATTGTCTGACTATGTGTGGGTGCGATTATGTGTGCTGGCCACCTCTATGTCTGTAATGTCTGTAACAGATATAATGCATATGTTGTATACAATCCTTTCCCCTTCCTTCCCCCCTCCTACTTTGCTTACCACTTACAAATACTTTTCCATCCTTTCACTCTCTCAATCCTGATCTATTATTTCTCCCAATTTAACCCTTTTTACCCTCAGTTCTTAACTTCTCAGGAACCAGAACATTCTTCCCACCCAAAATTACTGCCAGCCAGCTCCCAAAGCAAAGGACATCCTCCCAGCCCACTTGCCTCCACCAGAAAAGCTGCTGCCATTGTAGTGGCTGATTAGTTTGTTCTCGGTGGCCGCTTTTCTCCCACCTTCCTTTACTGTGAACTGTTTCTAGTTACCCAATTCAGCTTTTGAGAGACCCTCAGCTTGAGGACATTTCCTGATCTGTGACTGTTGAGAACCCTTTTTCAGATTCCACAAGACCATGTTGCAGACTAAAGCTGTGTTCCGGATTTTATCCCCCCACTTCAGACTATTTCCAAAGACTTAAAAGGGATATGTATACTTCCTTCATTTATTTCTTTATATGTATCTCCTTGAAAGATATAAACTTATTATGTGTTTCCTTATGTAGATGTAGTTTTCCCCCCTTTTTAGGATTTGGTTAGTAGGAAATTCTATTAGATAAGTTTCTATTGGGTTCTAATTTCATATTAGAACCAGGTTATAAGAATTGCTTAACTTCTATTTTACCCCCATATGCACCCATAGTATCATGAAGCATTGTTCCCTATTGCATAAGCACATTAAAATGGGGGAGATCTTACATATAGAAAGTTCTTATCTAATACAGATAGGAATTTATAAATTTTATATTTCAGGTGGCCTTTTACCCTGAACATTTGTCATAATGACTTGACTTAGGCTTCAGTTGATCAGACATTGGTCGTGCACCCCGAAATTTGGATAGCATCTTTGGAACCAGCATTTTTCTGCACCAACACCAGGAATCAAGGATTTGGCTTCTACCTGGGAAGGCCCTAATGCTGCCCTGGCATTAACTTGCTCCAGAGTGGGTTCATATGACACCCTGACAACTTGAAAACAGCAACAACTTGCTTTCAGGGCAAGTTTCCCTGTATCATCACCTAAGGGTGAGATGAAACCAAAAGACACTCTGTGACACCCTGACTTTGACCTAGGATCTGTGCAAAAACCAAGATCTCTAATTACACAAGCCTGACTGTGACACTATAATTGAGAACTTTTTCTGGGACCAGGCAGAAAGACTTTGGGGTTAGAAAACCTACTATGCCCAGAGCCTGTAGTTGGTCTTATGGTAGGATGCTTCATGGATAGGGACACTGTGTTTTTTTTTGTTTTTTTTTTTTTTTGTTTTTTGGTTTTTGGGCCACACCTGGTAACGCTCAGGGGTTACTCCTGGCTATGCGCTCAGAAGTTGCTCCTGGCTTGGGGGACCATATGGGATGCCGGGGGATCGAACTGTGGTCCGTCCAAGGCTAGCGCAGGCAAGGCAGGCACCTTACCTCTTGCGCCACCGCCCGGCCCTTTTTTTTTTTTTTTTTTTGGTTTTTGGGCCACACTCGGCAGTGCTCAGGGGTTACTCCTGGCTGTCTGCTCAGAAATAGCTCCTGGCAGGCACGGGGGACCATATGGGACACCGGGATTCGAACCAACCACCTTTGATCCTGGATCGGCTGCTTTGGTCCTGGATCGGCTGCTTGCAAGGCAAACGCCGCTGTGCTATCTCTCCGGACCCGGGACACTGTTTTTAGTCCAAAGGTTTTTCCTTTGTATTTTCCCCGACTTTTGCTGCACCTGTGCAAAAAACTGCCACCACCTTTTTGTATTATCTTTTAGGTAGGATAACCCGCATTTTTCATATAACCTTGGGACACAATTACTTTGTTTGACCTCATAATATTTTTTTCTATAGAATTAAGAAAAAAAAAGTTTTGATGGGGGCCCATGACCAAGTGGTCTCAGGTGCATTGGTGGGGGAAAAAAAAAACAGAACTAAATATTCAAGCAAAAGTCAACAAAATAGAATAGAGACCTAAATTTTAACAATCTAAACTTAAAATAGGCCTATTATACTGGCAGGCCAGTGGGCAAAGGGTGGTGTTATAGGATGCACTATGGGAACATTGGTGGAGGGAGGTCAACATTGGTGGTGGAAATGGCCCTGATGTAATGTATATCTGAAATCCAACTAAAAGGACTATGTATATCACAATGGTTTCAAGAAAATAAAATGAAAAACAAAACCGTATTACAAACCAGTGTCTGAAAAGAAAAATAAAAGGAAGAGAGAGAGAAGTAAAATATCTGCCCAGACGCAGGCGGGGGGGGGGGGGGAGGAGAGCACAGGAAACTAGAGACATAGGTAGTGGGAAATGGGCACAGGTGAAGGGAATGTACATGGTATGACTGAAACTCAATCTTGAATAACCTTGTTATATGGTTTAATTACTTTATTATTGATTTCATTTTTTATTAATAAAAAAATAAAAAGAAAAAAGTGTGCCATAGTGGCAGGCAGTGGGTATTAGAGGAGAGTGGTATGTATACTGCAGACATTGGCTGCAGAGAACATGTGCTGGTGAGGAGATGGTTATTGGAATAATGTTTCAGCACCTATTATGAACAACTCTGTAACTGTATCTCATGGTGATTTAATTAAGAACATTATTAATTAAACATACAAAATAAAAAAGAAATAAAGGTCAAAGAGAGGGAGATCCTAATGACATCTTTCCAATTGAAGTATCAAGCTGTCCCTGATACTTAATAAAGGGAGAGGTACTCTCACAGATTTTTTCTGAAAGGTTTTTAAATCATTCTGAGTGTACAGATCAAAATTTTATTTCTGAATAGTAGCAGAATTATACTTGCTATTTTTAAATATCACATAAATAATTTGCTTATATATCTTCCCCAACTGAGTAAATCACCTGGAAACATTGTAGTTTTATTTTCAATATTTGTGACTTCAAGCACAGCTTCTGAGACACGATACTTCTTAGGTATCTGTTGAACTTAGTTTTGCTATTGTACATAGGAAGTCAAAAGAAAGATATTTTGGGGGCTGCGGTGGTGGCGCAAGTGGTAAGGAATCTGCTTTGCCTGCGCTAGACTAGGATGAACTGTGGTTAGATTTCCCGGCGTCCCATACGATCCCCCAAACCAGAAGTGATTTCTGAACGCATAACCAGGAGTAACCCCTGAGTGTCACCAGGTGTGCCCCCCCCAAAAAAAAAACAAAAACAAAAAAAACAAAACGTATTTTTGATATTAGAAAAGGTGAGGACATACACACAGTATTTAAAAATCACTTGTAGCCAAAATATTGTCCTAAGAAAACTAGACTTGTGCTTAATTGATTTTTGTCCAAGTTACTGATACATTGATTACTACCTAAATCTTTTTCCCTTTGAGCAAAGGAGAATAGAAAATTCTGACTGCTTTCATCTGACTGTTTAGATGCTTATTAGATTTAAACTGTGTGGAAACAGATAATGTCCCTGAAACATATTTCTCACATTTTAAAATGAAATTAGAAACCAGTTTAAATTCCAGATACCCTCAACCTTATTGCAAAGTCTTCTTTCAAAAAGTAGAGTTCTTTATTTCTTGAAATTTTTCTTACTGGGGTCCCAAGCAGTGTTTGGGGGGCTTGAGGTTATTTCCAACCAACCAGGCCAGTGACCCAGTGCTAGGGTAAAAGGATACAGTGATGCTGGGGCCGTGTGGTGCCAGGAATTACCCAGATCACCCCTGCTGTGTTAAGATCATATAGTACATGGGATAGAGCCTGGGTTGACAGTCAACAAAATACGTGACTTAACCCCTTAACCCTGGCCTCCTAAAAGAAAAAATTTTAAAACCTTTTTTGGGGTGACACACAGCACTTCACATAGGTTACTTCTGGCTCTATGGTCAGTATAATTTATTGAGTTTGGTGAGGCTCAGGGGACCATATTGTATATTGGGATCAAATACAGATCAACTGTATAAGGCAAGATATACTTTGCATTATCCTATAACACTGGCCCCTTAAATAAAATTCTTAACAATGCCAGCTTTTCCTGAATTCTTCCTGAATTTTTCCTGAATTCCTCATGTGAGACATATAAACTAGTATGGTTACATGTTGAAAAAACAAAAACATTATAAAGGAAAAAAATGTAAAATTCCCTTTGACTTTCATGAGTAGCCTCCCAGCTCATTTCTTTTAAAATACTGTCCCTGAATTGCAAATTACTTCATGGTCTTTTTTAAGTGAACACTCTTCCCAGATGGACAGAGCCAACTGCAGTAATGTACTGTCAATGGAAATGATATCATCAGCACTCTGTCCTTAAATAAGACCAGTCATCACAGTTGGCTTCTTTCACATGGCAGGAACCAAATAGTGCTTGTTTACGGCTGTGGGATTCAGAAAGTTACCACTTTTGCACTCTTAATTGGCAAGTTAAAAATCAAAGGAAAATTTAGTAGGTACTATCTGAGTAACATTTAAAGTAAAAGTTGTTTTAATTTTTAATACACTGCTAATATTTAAATTGTTAGCCTGTTTTTCAATACTCAGTTTGTAATTGATTTAGAAAATTGAGAGCAGAAAATTGCTTTATATTCGTTATCAAATATATTTCTACTTCTTGCTCAGTATCAAAATTAACATACTGTCCAATTATAATTTGAAGCTAACAATTTAATTAAGAAAAAAAGGCATTTGATAGATATAACCTAAGTCATTAATTTGTGCAGCTGGCATAAAAATTAGACTTGCATTCCTATGTTCCATTTCCCAGAGAATGCCTTTGTTAAACATTAGTGTAATTTTTCTTACCTTTATTCATATTACTTGCTTATTTTAAGTGGACTTTTAACATTCATTTTTAAGAAGTAGTAAATTATTTTTTGCTAGATCAAAGAACTCTACTATTTAAATTACAGTATAAGAGCTGGATAGTCCAGGGGTCATGGTACTTCCCTTGATTCATCTCACCCTGATTCAATCTCTGGCACTTCCAGTTGTGATCCCTGTGCACAGTCAGGAGTAAACCCTGAGCACTGATGGGTATAGCCCTAAAATGAAATGAAGTTAAACAATGGGGGCTATGATATGACATGGATGGTAAGGCATGTCTTGTATATAGTCAGAACAGTTTCAACCCAATATTGAACCTTTGGCTCCCAAAGCATGGCTAAGATTCATATCTGAGCAAAGTCAGAAATAGCACCTGAGCCTCTCCAGTATGGTTCCCAATCTCAAATATAAAAAACAAAAAAGACAATTGAAAGCTGTATCATCAAAAATCCTATACACCTGTCTTATCTTTTAGGTTGGCCCATACTGCATTAAATCAAGCAGGTGGCTTTTACTTACAGTATAAGTAATGACTATCATTCTAAGACACACTTATTTTATTAAAATGAAGTCACAATGTGAACACTATATTTATAAGGTCATTTGACTACTTCTACCTTTAGTAAATGGCTTTCCTCTTTGAAAAGTTGATTAATATGAAGGTACATTAATAAATTTTAAAGTAATGAATAATGAGATTTGATGCTAAACTTTTGCCCTCATTTTCACTCAATAAAGGATATAGGAATAAAATGGTGGGGTGGTACGTATGTGTTGATGTACGGGCAGAGGAGAAAATCAAATTATAATTCCTGTTGTTTCAAACCTGCAACTAGAAGCAATTAGGGTGGCCCAGAGCAATGATACAGCAGATAGGGCACTTGACTTCTATGTGGCTGACCCAGGTTCAATCCCTGACACCACCACATATGGTCCCTAAATCCCACCAGGAGTGATTCCTGAGTGCAGAGCTAGGAGTAACCCTTGGCATAAGCTGCACAACTGGGTGGTTGCTAAAAAAAGAAACAAAAGAAAATTGTGTCCTAAAAACTTGTTGATCAGGTCTGTTCATCTTATAGGAAATTTTCTCATGAGTAATGGAACGGGGATTCATCTTACTTGGGAAAGAATAAATCTGTATTATTATAATGTTTAAATTTCCTCTGAAATAACTTTAATAGAAAATTAAGGGACTAGCACTAAAGTCTGACAGAAGAACTAACATTGTTTAGAAAAGCATTTCTAGAAATGCTACATTACATGATTGAGAGAGAAGAAAGTTCTCTATTGAAAAAAAAGGTTGGGAATATTATTTTTTTAGGTTTTTCCCTTTCTACTTTTTAAAAAAGATGCCAATCATTAGCATAAGTTGGATACAGTACAAGGGGATTAATATTTGCTTTGAAAAATAAGGCTAAAAGATCTACCTTGAAGATAAATAGTGCTCTGTTAAGTGGGGTGAACACACAGGCTACTCAGTCTTTTTACAAGCTACATCACTATAGGAAAGCCATATATTTGAGGAAGAACTGACCAGAATGTGAAGAACACCTTTGGGGAAGACAAATGGTTAGTACATTAGTGCCTTTTAAAAAATTAATACCTTTTACAAATAAACTGTGACATAGCAGTTCAACCTACAAATGAAATACAAATTCAAATTTAATTGTATTTTATTTTTATTGGTGAAAAATAAGGAACAATTAACATACATCAACATAAGAATGATTAAAACATTATGACAAAACAGCAAATAGAACAGATTCATCAAAATGATTTATATGAACAGGTACATTGTGGGAGAAATTAAAAGACACTTTAGAATTCTGTATCTAAAACATATACTCAGTGTTGATATTGGGTTTGTTAGAATGGTGCTAATGGGTTATTTGTTTTCTGTGTGTCCCATTCATGTTCTGGTTTTCATTTCAGAGACCATGTATTTCTCATGCAATTTTTTTGGGGGGTGGTGGTGTGGTGGGGGGAGTTAGTCCACACCTAGATGTGCTCAGGGATCACCCCTAGCAGTGCTCAGGGGACCAAATGGGGTGCCAGGGATTGAATGCACATCAGCCATGTGCAGGGGAAGTTCTCTACCTGCTTACTACTGCTCTAGTCTCTTTTATACAATTTTTATACCAATAAAAACTTCCATGGGGATTGGGGCAACAGCACAGCAGGTAGGGTTTACCTTGCATACGTCCAACCCAGGTTCAATTTCAGCATCCCATATGGGTCCCTGAGCACCACCAGAAATAATTCCTAAGTACAGAACTAGGAACCAAAAAACCACCACCACCACCAGGCTATGTGTTAAAAAGGTAATTAAAAAAAATTAAACAGGCTAAACAGGAACTAGGAAATATTAAAATCCCAATTAAAAAAATAAAGAAAACTGAAATTTGTAGAAAAGTATCAGTGAGTACAAAATAAAACAAAAAGTTTCTTTTAATAAGGTAGAAGTTTAAAAAGATATACAGCATTAGGGTTCGGAGTGGTGGTGCAAGTGGTAAGGCGACTGACTGCCTTGCGCTAACCTAGGAAGGACCTCGGTTCAATCCCCTGGCATCCCATATGGTCCCCCAACCCAGGAGTGATTTCTGAGTGCATAGCCAGGAGTAACAACTGAGCATCACTGGGTGTGCCCTCCCCATAAAAAGATAGATAGCATTAATAAAATATGAAAAAATAGGCATTCTCAATTTTCTATCATTTAATCCAACAATTTCACATCTGGATTTATAGATAATACTATGAAAATAATCTTTGAGAAGAGATGCCCATTCCTATGCTCCTTATGTAAGAAAATAATGGGAATGTGGTATTATTAAGGGAAAAGAGAAAAACAAAGAGAATTGTGTTGATTCCCAGTGTTACAAATAGAAAATAATATTATAATGTAGCTACTTGAATTTAAAAAAGTAATTAGAGTGGGCACAAGTGATGGTACAATGGGTAGGGTACTTGCTTTGCACACAGCTAATCTGGGCTAAATCCCTGGCATCACCTATGATCTCCAAACCCCACCAGGAGTGATACTGATCTAGACACTAGAGTCATCCATACATTGGACCTGTTTCCAAAAGATATCCATTTTGACAAAGACTAATTTGCTAGACTGAAAAGCAGGCAGTGATGTGAATAACTTTATCTGGATAGGCAAATTAAAAGAATCTCAAAAAGCTGGTAACAACCTTAAGGAATATATCCCAAAGGACTGTGCTAGGTTATTCTACTTTGAGCTCTATCGCAATCTATCTTTCAAGGAATAAAGATATTTACTAAAAGGGCATATTACAAATGTGAAAACTAAAAAAACAGACTTTTTTTTTTACCCCAGAGAAGTACTATTGTACATATTTATTTGAATTGCATACTTTAAGAAAATGTCTGCCTTATAAGGTAAGGACTAAGAATAAAAACATATAGTCCCCTTGTTTCTCTTTTGAAATAAAACAGAATTAAATCAGAATTATAATTAAAAAAATAAGATAGTACATCAAAATAACAAAGGTAAGAAAAAAACACCATATGACAGCAGGAGTGGGGTGAATCAACAAAAAAATAAATATTACTTAGCACTGAAAGTATAAGTATAAAGTTATTGGCCATGGGCATCCTTACACTCTAGTGGAAGAGACAGATAATACTTAAACACAAGCAAGGGAGTGATTTCTCAGCCCAAACCTTTGTTTCTTCTATTTACTACTGGGCATTCTCATGAATGTCCAAGTTAATATTATTTATTTCAAATTACGAGGCTTTCATACACAAACTGGTAAATCTATAAGGTTCGTGTCTAATTAAAATATCCAGAAGTATAAGACAGAAAACCCTCTATATACTAAGTTCCCTTTAAAAAGATTCTTAGAGAACAGTTTTGCTATTTGTATCAATTAATTGTCTTATCTTCTGAGTGATTCTGGCAGATCTTAGTCCTGGATAGTAAAAGAGCTCCCATCACTAAGTCTGCATTCATTTAGAAAATGAACTGGAATAAAAACAAGGACAAAAAGATAGGCACAGTAATTATAATTACGTTTTCCTTAGAGAAAAGGTATATGTAATAGTACATAATAGAGTAACAATTTAACTCTTTTTCTTACTCAAAGCATAAAACAGACAATATTTTATCCTAGGTTAACATGCATCTTTAAAAAATTAATGTACATATTAGACATCACTAGTCATATCTTAGTCCCCAATTCCTCTCTAAAATACATTGATAGTACTCCTTTATTTCATTATAAGGAAGGTATTAATCACTAGACCCAATACCTTACATTTCTGGAGCTTACATTTTAGTATTTGGGCACAAAGACATAATTACAGGTATACTGAAGTCTCAGACATGTAAAGCAGCTTTCTACACTACTTTGCCAGTACTTTGCCAGTACTTTCCCTACTTTAATATGCCGCTCCCTATCCCAGCTGTCCAAGAAATAAACGAAGCATTAGTCTCCTAGGTACCTACCACATTAGCACCAAAGATACCAGAATAGCAACCACTGCTAAAAGGTCCTCACTTTTTTTAATATTCCTTGAGCATAAAAATCTCCCTAGGATACAGAGAAACACAAAGTCTTAAGTTGATAAGGACAAATGACAGTCTTTCACCTATTCTTGCCAAGGAAAGTTTAAGTCAAAATCTTTTCATATTAGAAATTCTGATACAACAGACCTAGACATTTTTTGAAGGTTTTTTGATGTTTGTTGTACTAAATTATGTCAATATACATGGAGTTCAATTTGTGCATTCAAATACAAAGCGTATTTGGAATGTATTTTCATCTAAGCTTCATTAAAATACAATAAATAGGGAAGATTAATATCTATAGATAAAAATCTATGTTGTCATATTTAAAATCAATACCATTAGCAAAATTATTTTAAGTACAACTAAAATCAGTGCACATTTTCTCTCTAGAAATTCAGTCCTTGTTAGATTAGAGCTCCCTCCTCAATAATGTATTTTGAATATTAATCCAGAAAATACCTTCAACAGTGTTCTGTAGGTGTCACCTCTTCTCAAGGATTCATACAGGCATATACTGTACAAGTCTGTTCCAATTATTTTGGAGGAGATTGAACCTAGATTCAATGCAAGATAAGTCTTGCCTTACTAGCTCTTGTACTAGTTCTCTGGTCCAAGGTTACTCCAATTTAAAAATACTAATTTCAAGTAAAAATAATTAGAATTCTGTATATATCAACAATGACTTGGGGAACAGTATGTAATACTTTAAAAATTATATATGTATTTCACATTTCATAGCATTTTATTGTAAATATGATAATATTATTATAAATCATTAAAAATATACTCAAGAGGAGAGGGAGATGGCTCAAAAGATTAAGTGCAAGCTATACATGCAGGAGCCCTGGGTTTAATCCCCTGACAAAACATGGCCCCCTGAGCACCACTGGGAGTAGCCCCTAAGCACAAAAACAAAAATAATAACCAAGAAAATGTATTCATTTTTACAACCAAAATTTGTAGTAATACTCTATAATATGGGAGAAAAAAATGAAAGAAACAATATGTAAAATACAACAGGGATCTAATAAATATTGTGACATAAATACAATTTAAACAAAGTATCAATTCTGGCATTTATAGACACAAAATGGTTCAAAATCCAAGTATGATTCAAAATTACTAACCAATATAAGTATTTGAGAATTAAGGCTGCCCATAAACAAGGAACTAACTTTTACTGTTTTAAAATATAATTTTCTGCTTATTGAAAAACAGAAATAAAGTTCAGTTTTCTAATCTCTATGGTAACTAATGCCATGATCAAGAAAATTTTTTTCATTAAAAAATGGAAACATTCTTTCACTCATGCTTCCTTAAACTATGATTTAGCCAGGGTTGTAGGGGCTATTTCCATTTATGAAGCTTTTTAGTCTAAGTGGAACCCTCAGTGCTGTGTCATCAGTAAGCCAAGAATATATCATAGAAAACACATACATATATAATTTATTAGATGAACTTAACAATCAACACAAATCAATTTTAGGCACTTCCTGAGTACAGACAATCAGAATTATCTACCGAAAAACAGTGCACCTAGCAGGCAAGACCATAAGGAATCAAACTTTAGTATTATGAATACACAAGAGCTTCACAATTGTTAATATTGCATAATTAACCCAACTGCATTCTGTTACATTTCTTCACAATTACATACACAATTTTACAGCTAAGTAGAATCGGTCACTGTTTGGCATCTAGATTTAAACCCTGGCTTTCTTTATTAAAATTATCATATATTCTTTGAAGGGACATAAGATAGAAGTTTAGAAGTCTGAAGATAGAAGTCTGTGAAATGAAATATTTTCTATGTACATACAAAAACACAGAGCCAATAATACATGATGATTATTCTGATGTCTTTTAAAGATCATTTCTACAGATTTTATTTGCAAAGATAGGCATCTCATTCCTTTGTACAACTAATGGTTATTTTTAATTTTTCTTTAGGTTTTTGGGATACACCTGGTGGTACTCTGGAGTAAAGTTACTCCTGGCTCAGCATTTAAGAATTATTCCTGGTGGGATCAGTGAATCATACAGGATGCCAATGATCAAACCTAGTTTGGTCGTGTGCAAGGCTCTACCCCCTGTATTATCTCTCCAATCCATTTAATGTTAACTTTTGTTCTTTATATTAACATAAAAAATAAAATAGAAAGTAGATCATGGTTTAAGACACAAAGAAGTCCTCAGGTTAAATACTACATATAAATTTGGTTTGGTTTCTTCAACCCACCAGTTTTGGTAATGAGAAGATAATATACATCACTCTATGACTAGAAGCTCAAAGAAATGGAAGTCTAGGTAGTTTTTTTCTCACTCTGAATCTACTTTTCATCACAGAAAGCCAGAGCTTTAAAAAACATTAAAATGTTAAGCATAATTTAACTTAAAGGATTCTGACTGGCATTCACATAGGGTACACACAGCAAATCAGTTTGTCTGTTGATTGACTCAACAACTCTGACAATACTCTCATATGAACAAGATACAAGACAACTGACCAAGTCAGTGGCTGGAAGATAGCAAAAAATTAGAGTACTTTCTTAGAAATTAATTTAGAAAACAATGGATATGCAGAGTTTTGATAGTTTATTTTCGCTGCAGATGAATGAATAATAGCAAAAATGGCTGAGATGGAAAAGTTAATCTTAACCGTCCAGGTTATAATGGACAAAGAAGCCACAAGTTAAGTCATACAAAATACGTCTTTAGCCAGCCTTAAGAGAGAATGATACCATGATACATCTGGATAATAGAGAGATCAAACCAAAGTCCAAAGATAATCTGGAATGTGCTGCTACCCCCTACATATAAAGTAGAATATACTACAGATAAATTCTCAAAAATGCCTGCAGAGAAAACTTGAAAATTCTCTTCAGCTTTTCTATTTACACTAATATAAACAAATTTTGAGGTTTTTCTATACTGCATGTGGTTGCTGTAATCACCGCAAAAAATGTAAAGTGCCTAAAACAGTAGGGACAACAGAATCCCTTTTCTAGGCATCTCAATACTATATACTTAGACAAAAACGGAAAACTAACTGGGGACTTCTTGTCTTTCCTCAAGCTCCCTGCACTTCTCTGTGGTCTCATTGTAACTACCTAAGAGGCACTTATTAAGGACCAGAAAACAGACACTCTTATTTTATTTCACACTATACTTCACTTTAGTATACCTGTCTTAAAAGTGCCTATCAGTAGTGCTAAAGTACTTTTTTTTAACTCTTAAGGCAAAACCTGATATTCCCTACCTCTTCCTCCTGTTCTCCAAATCACTTTGTGTTCATTATATTCCTTGGCCAACATGAAACTTTCAAACAAGAATCCTCATACAATTTTTAAGATATAAATTAAAATGCTATTATGACAAAATAAACTTTAATGCACAGAGCATGTTTACTTTTACCAAACTATCAAGAAGTTATTCAACTTTCAAAATTAGTATCAAATACATGATCATTTAAATCCACCCACAAATACAAATGTACGAAGCTTTATTTTTTCAAAGCTGAGCACAAGGACTATAAATATGTTTATGTCCAATAGGAACATATAAACAAGAGCACTGTTCTTTGTTTAATTCCATTTTATGCTGCATATAAATTGCCAATACATGAAGCTCTCCATCTATATGAATGTAATACTGTTAACATAATTTTGACATATTTCTATACATGAATTTAAATTTTTCCCAATTTTGGCTTTATGCATAATATATAGTTACCACCATATTTCTTATTCTTAGCTTAAAAAGGTAGAATATAACAAAAAATTATGTCTTGTAAACATGGTACATACAATTTCATGCATCCTTATAATGCTACAACAATAATTTACCACTAAAGCAACTATAATGATGTAGTACATGCTTTAATCACCTAATTAAGAATAAATTTTAGCGAATACCTAATGACAAGGGAATGATCTATTATACTGTTCACTGGTATGGCCATAACTCAAATTAAACCAAAATTATTCAAATTAAAAGATTAAAAAAAGGTAAAGATTTATTGGGCTCCTTTATTTGTCTCTGATGAAATTGCAAGGTATACAAAATGACTTGAATGTTTAAGGAAGCTTTTAATATACAAGGAAATCCTTATTGAGATTCCAAAACATTAAATATGAACAAATAAAGTTCAATAATTTAGGATTACTTTTGTGAAAATATGCTGGCAAACATTAACATGTAACACATGCATTTTAAACATTATAATGTATAACACCCAAATTTCAACATAGATCTTCCATGCTGATTTTGATTGAGATATTGAGTGCTTTACATATTACTTTTGTTTTGCTTTGTTTTGGGGTCACACTTGGCAGTGCTTATAAGTCACTCCTGATGGGCTCGGAGAGCCATATGGGTTGCCGGGGATTGAATCTGGTCTACTGAGTGCAAGATAAGCACCCTACCCACTGTACTATAACTCCAGCTCCAAGAGTTTATATTTAATAAAAAGTAACTTCAAAGTTTTATAAGTTTATAGTATATGATGTTTATTATTTCTGTTCAAAATTCTTGTTAATTCTAGGTCAAATTTTATTTTCTCCAATATTCTGTAACAAGCCAGTTTGGATTGCCTTCAGATTTTCAGACTCTGAGACTTACAAAGAACCCAAAAATATGTCTAAACATCTAAGTTTCTGTACATCATACAGAACAATACATCTAAATATCTTTTGTTGATTTTTCTGAAATCATAAAGACATAAAACAAAAACCCAAGTGAATATAAAAGATATTCTGGGCCAAGTTTCTTCTTAGTTTAGAAAAAATTAAATGTTTAAGCCAGATTCTTAAAAGCATTAAAATAACTGCATTTTTAATTGTAAAACAATGTATTACTTGCTATAAGATAAAATAAAAATGCAGGTAAGAAAATTTCTCAAATTATTCCAATTCCTAGGAAACAAAATTTTAAATTAAGAAATTTTGCTTACAAAGTGTTTTTTTCAAATTCACTTTAAATGTTATATATGTAACTTATTACCTTAATACCTAACTTAAAAAGATTAGCTAACTTATTTAATATTCATAGGGTGATGCTTCTCTGTATAGACAGTATTTGATAAAACAAATTTCCCCTAATGCTGGGGGTGAATCAGTAATTTTAATCATCATTAATGATTGGCTATGGGTTAGTAATTTTAGTCAGGAACGAGATTGCATGAAGTCCAACAAAAGAGAACGTATGATAATTGTTCAATATGCAATTATCCCATAATACTAAACCAAGAATATAAGATGTTCACTCAATTGGATTATATATTTTCATGCATGTGGTTTGATCAGCAAAAATATAGACACATCAACCTTTCCCCTTTTTCTTTCTTTTTAAAGAGAGGCTCAATAATTGGTAGTGAGTGGGTGGTTAGTACAAGACAGAGAAAAGAGGAAAAGTACAAAAAGGCATTTAACATCAATACCAGTACTCACTGTTATAACTAAGAATATTATTTTTGTGATATCCACTTTTCTTTAGAACATAAATCATTTACTTGAACTTGAGGTATATACATAATACATATGCAACATTATGCAAAATACTTTTATAAGCAACATCACATTGTAAAAGATGAAACTGATTTGTGCTGATTTGTATTTTGACTTGATGAAATATGAAAAAAAACATTCAACTAGGGAGGGTTATGTCAATAATAAAGCTCCTGAAGTTAAAATGTTTTCCTCTCCCTTTACACTTACCACAGGCCACACAATGTCCTGAGAGGATTCATTATAAGAAAATGTCAATCACAGCTTTAAGACCTTGCTTTGGAAGGAACCAATAAAAAGCAGATTGGAAGTGAGGCTTCATCTTTGTTTTCAAACAAGTGGTCCTAATTTTTCTTCTTATAGAAAAAGTTTAAATCAGTTTATTATAAATATATCTAAACCATGAAGTTTTTGCAGCTTTCAGGTAAAGTCCAGCACTTTGTTTATACAAAGTCCTTAAGAGGTCAGCAGAGATCATCTAATTTTAAGTCGTGACATCATCCACTCAAGTCCTTGGCATAACCTGTAAGGAAATAAAATTCTTTGATTACACTATTCATTAAAAATGAACAGAAGGCAGAATGACATTATAGCAGATACAGTGTTTTCCTTGCCCATAGCCCATCCACCTTCAACCCCTGATATACCATATGGTACCTTGAATACTGCCAGGAATAATTTCTGAGTGCAGAAGCAGGAATAATCCCTGAGCACTGTGGCCCAGAAATAAAAACAAAAATGACTCAAATTTTTTAAAAAAAAGTGTACAAATTAAAAATAAAAGCTATGAATGGTGAACTAAAAGATCCTGTTTTTCATTTACCTAACAAATATTTAAAAAATTAATAGTATTCAGACCTAGAACTGTTGTAGTAAAGTTATCTTCTCATACACAATTTATTCTTGCTTTTTTTAATCCTATTAGGCACCTACTGACTAAATCCTACCTGACACATCAAGGAGCTCCATAATTATAAATCTCCATAGAAAGTAACTTAATAATACAAATTAAAATATCTAAAATATTGGGGCCAGTGAGGTGGCGCTAGAGGTAAGGTGTCTGCCTTGCAAGCGCTAGCCAAGGAAGGACTGCGGTTGGATCCCCTGGCGTCCCATATGGTCTCCCCAAGCCAGGGGCAATTTCTGAGTGCTTTGCCAGGAGTATCAAATGGGTGTGGCCCGAAAAAAAAAAACCCAAAAAACTAAAATATCAATACTCTATCCCCTTTCTCCTTACAAAAATGTTTATAACATAACTAGAGATAGACAGATTTACATACTGCTCATCAAAGTATTTTAAGAAAAACAAGTAGAATTTAAGCATCTAGAAATAGATATAATTAACAAATTATATAATATACCAGATGATAAAAATATTAAGTTTTCTTTAAAGATTTTCACAGTGGTAAAAAGACAATATTTAGAAAGAAGAAAATGTATTATGAATATACATTATATTAAAAAAAGATCTGTAGTGAAAATTAACTATTTTACATAAGCATCCTATACTACCATATTAAAACTAAGAACTGAATTTCTGTGTAACCTTGAGGCTAATAATGTAAAAGAAGGTAGCAATAGGGGTCAGTGATAGCATAGCAGTAGGGTGCTTGCCTTGCACGTGGCTGACCCAGGACAGACCTGGGTTCAATCCATGGTGTCTCATATGGTCCCCCAAGCCAAGAGCGATTTCTGAATGCATAGCCAGGAGTAACCCCTGAGTGTCACCAGATGTGACCCAAAAACCAACAACAACAACAACAACAACAAAAGGGAAATCTGAATTGTTAGCTAAACAGTGTCTATTTAAAAGTAAACCAGAAACCGTTAAACATTTAATATCCATTATCTTAATCAATCTATTCCAGTGGGTTTTAACCTTTTCACCCGGCAAACTAGCTTGGTTTATGAACCTGCTATCGAAAACCACTTACCTATACAAAATTAAGACAAGGATCCCTCTGGTAACTATACATAAGAAATCCAACCTTACAGAGGCAGTAAATGGAACCAAAACAGTGGTCAACACTAAAACCCAGAACACAGACTAAATAAAGTACTAGATCATAGAAGGAAAAAAAAAATGTTTTCTCCAGAATCTAATTTTCTATCTGCTAACTTGTATGTGAAAGCCTATATCAACCAAAAATTAAAAGGATACTATCATGTACTGATTTATCTCTTTCTCATTTAATTATTTTTGTTTTGGGGGCCAAATCAGTGGTGCTCAGAGGACCATGTAACGTCAAGGATTGATTCTTGGGCATCCTACCTAACATGCAAGCACTGTAACCCTCTCTAAAAAAAAAAAAATCACTCAAGCCCTTATTATTGCTATTATTGTATTTTTGGTTGGGGGGAGCAGCGAGGGGGACTTGAGTCATACTCTACAGTCCTCAGGGCCAACTCCTGTCTGTGCTCAAAGTCACTCCCAGCAGTGCTCTTAGGACTATATGGAATGCCATGATGGCGAACCTATGGCACTCGTGCCAGCGGTGGCACGCGAAGGCCTTGCAGCTGGCATGCGGGAAAGTCCGCAATTAAAATATGCAGCGCGTGCCACATAATTTTTAGATACTAAAATCTTGTTATTAAGGTTTAATTGACGTGCTGGCACTTTTGAGGAAATTATTTGGTTTTGTTTGGCAGTTTGGGCACTAGGGCTCAAAAAGGTTAGCCATCACTGGAATAAGGGATCAAACCTGGGTTGGTTGGTCACGTGCAAGGCAAGTGCCCTATCTGCTGGACCACACCAAGCCCAAGTCCTATTGACTTCTCTTTTAAAAATTAAACTACTGGGGCCGGAGAGATAGCAGGGAGGTAAGGCAAGTTTGCCTTGCATGCATAAGGCCATTGGTTCGAATCCCGGCATCCCATATAGTTCCCGAGCCTGCCAGGAGCGATTTCTGAGCATAGAGCCAGGAGTAACCCCTGAGCGCTGCCGGTGTGACTCAAAACCCAAAAACAAAAAAAAAAAATTTTTTTAACTACTGAGAACAACATCCCAGCTCCTCCACCAAGCTCAGAAAGAAAGTAATAGCTGCCAATGGTTGTGGTGGGGGTGGTGGTGGGGGGTGATGAAGTCATATTCCCCCTACTACACACATGAAAGCCAATGTCACCCTCTACACAAACGGTCCAGCTCTGCAACCTAACCTCATCACACTTCCAAGACACCAAATTTGTTTCTGATCTATAAATTCTGGGCACTGTGACTGCACGAAACCTTAATATCTTATAGGAGTGTCAGCCTAGTAGTATTAAAAGAAATCTGATGCTGAAAGCTCTGTGAGCCTAATGTGTAACAGAAGGCTCAAGTAGCACCAGCCACAGTCCACAAAATCCTCAATTGATCTGTGTTGATCTAAAATGTGATAATTCCATTTGTCTTTGTGTTAAAAAGTATGCAGATTAAGTAAATTTGTTTGTGCCCACAGGCTATGGCGATGGGTATGGAACTGAAAACACTGGTGAAGGGAAGGTTGTTGATGGGAATGGTGTTTGAACATTTAATGTCTGAAACAACTGTATTATAAATAACTTGGTAAACCATAGTGTTAATCCTCAGCACCCCATATGGTCCCCTGACCCTGCCAGGAATGATCCTTGAGCATAGAGGCAGGAATAAGCCCTGAGCAGATAAAGTATGTCCTATAAGCCTAACAACCCCATCCCCCAAAAAGGAAAAAACCTGCCAGGATGGGCTGAGGCATGCTGTGCATTAAAGATTTTATTCTAAGATCTGAATAGTCCCCCAAAGTAGCTAGCTCCTGATAATCATCACTACCAAGTGTTTAGGGACACCCTCTCCCTAAAAAAAAAACAAAAACCCCA